>NC_056749.1:87943311-88058311 GCF_019279795.1 Protopterus annectens
AAATGTAGTATTTCTCCAATAGGGGAAAAGATAAGAGATTGAAACTCTGCAGGTATGTAGAGTACTACCCACCTTACAAAGGGGAACTGCAATACAGGTTCTGGCTTAACTGCCATTTTCAGTAAGACTGTTTATTGGTTTCAGAATTATCTCTGGATTTCCAGCCTGTTTTTGCATAGAGAAAAATAGCACTGAAAAGTTATTTGTCTCCAAGAGGGGAAAAGCTAGGAGGCTGACACTCTGCATATAGACAGAGTACTATTTACCCTACAAAGGGGTACTGCAATCTTGGTTCTGTCTTAACTGCCACTTTCAGTATGACCGTTTATTTGTTTTAGCTTTCAATATGCATTTCCAGCCTGTTTTGCCTAGAGAAAAGTAGCTCTGAAAAGTAGTATTTCTCCAAGAGGGAAAAAGCTAGAAGGCTGAAACTCTGCAGGTATGTAGAGTACTATCCACCCTACAAAGGGGTACTATAATCCTAGTTCTGGCATAACTGCCAGTTTAACTATGACCATTTTTTGTTTTTAGCTTTCTCTTTGCATTTCTAGCCTGTTTTTGCATAGAGAAAAATAACCCTGAAAAGTAGTATTTCTCCAAGAGGGAAAAAGCTAGGAGGCTGAAGCTCTGCAGGTAAGCAAAGTATTATCCACCCTACAAAGGGGTATGGCAATCCTGTTTCAGGCTTAACTGCCCCTTTCATTATGACCATTTATTGTTTTTAGCTTTCTCCATGTATTTCCATCCTGTTTTTGGATAGTGTAAACTAGCGCTAAAATGTAGTATTTCTCCAAGAGGGAAAAAGCTAGAAGGTTGAAACTCTGCAGGTATGTAGAGTAGTATGCACCCTAGAAAGGGGTACTGCAATCCTGGTTCTGGCTTAACTGCCAGTTTCAGTATGACCATTTACTATTTTTAGCTTTCTCTATGCATTTCAAGCCTTTTTTGCATAGAAAAAAATAGACCTGAAAAGTACTATTTCTCGATGACGGAAAAAGCTAGGAGGCTGAAACTCTGCAGGTAAGCAGAGTACTATCCACCCTACACAGGGGCACTGCAATTCTGGCTCTGGCTTAACTACCACTTTCAGTATGACCGTTTGTTGGTTTTAGCTTTCTCTATGGATTTCCAGCCTGTTTTTGTATAGAGAAAAATAACACTGAAAAGTTGTATTTCTCCAAGAGGGGAAAAGCTAGGAGGCTGAAACTCTGCATATAGGCAGAGTACTATTTACCCTGCAAAGGGGGTACTGCAATCTTGGTTCTGTCTAAGCTGCCACTTTCAGTATGACCGTTTATCGGTTTTAGCTTTCAATATGCATTTCCAGCCTGTTTTGCATAGAGAAAAATAGCCCCAAAAAGTAGTATTTCTCCAAGAGGCAAAAATCTAGGAGGCTGAATCTCTGCAGGTATGCAGAATAGTATCCACCCTACATAGGGGTACTGCAATCCTGGTTCTGGCTTAACTGCCAGTTTCAGTATGACCATTTACTGTGTTTGGCTTTCTCTATGCATTTCAAGCCTTTTTTTGCATAGAGAAAAATAGAACTGAATAGTACTATTTCTCCAAGATGGAAAAGACTAGGAGGCTGAAACTCTGCAGGTTAGCAGAGTACAATCCACCCTACACAGAAGCACTGAAATTCTGGTTCTGGCTTAACCGCCACTTTCAATATGACCATTTATTGGTTTTACCTTTCTCTATGCATTTCCAGCCAGTTTTTGCATACAAAAAAATAGACCTGAAATGTAGTATTTCTCCAATAGGGGACAAGATAAAAGGCTGAAACTCTGTAGGTATGTAGAGTTCTACCCACCTTACAAAGGGGAACTGCAATACAGGTTCTGGCTCAACTGCCATTTTCAGTAAGACTGTTTATTGGTTTTGGAATTCTCTCTGGATTTCCGGCCTGTTTTTGCATAGAGAAAAATAGCCCTGAAAAGTTGTATTTCTCCAAGAGGAAAAAAGCTAGGAGGCTGAAACTCTGCACGTTTCCAGAGTACTATACACCCTACAAAAGGGTACTGCAATTCTGGTTCCGGCTTTAATGCCACTTTCAGTATGACCGCTTATTCTTTTTAACTTCTCCATGCATTTCCAGCCTGTAGTTGCATATAGAACAATAGCCCTGAAAAGTAGTTTTTCTGCAAGAGGGAAAAAGCTAGAAGGCTGAAGCTCTGCAGGTAAGCAGAGTACTATCCACCCTACAAAGTGCACTGCAACCCTGGTTCTAGCTTAACTGTCAGTTTCAGTATGATCGTTTATTGTTTTTGGCTTTCTCTATCCTTTTTAAGCCTGTTTTTGCATAGAGAAAAATAGCCCTGAAAAGTAGTATTTCTCCAAGAGGGAAAAAGCTAGGAGGCTGAAACTCTGTATGTATCCAGACTACTATCCACCCTACAAAGTGGTACTGCAATCCTGGTTCTGGCTTAACTGCCACTTTCAGTATGATCGTTTATTGGTTTTACCTTTCTATATGCATTTCCAGACTGTTTTTGCATAGAAAAAAATAGACCTGAAATGTAATATTTCTCCAATAGGGGAAAAGATAAGAGGCTGAAACTCTGCAGGTATGTAGAGTACTACCCACCTTACAAAGGGGAACTGCAATACAGGCTCTGGCTTAACTGCCATTTTCAGTAAGACTGTTTATTGGTTTTAGAATTCTCTCTGGATTTCCAGCCTGTTTTTGCCTAGAGAAAAATAGCACTGAAAAGTTGTATTTCTCCAAGAGGGGAAAAGCTAGGAGGCTGACACTCTGCATATAGACAGAGTACTATTTACCCTACAAAGGGGTACTGCAATCTTGGTTCTGTCTTAACTGCCACTTTCAGTATGACCGTTTATCTGTTTTAGCTTTCCATATGCATTTCCAGCCTGTTTTGCATTGAGAAAAATAGCCCTGAAAAGTAGTATTTCTCCAAGAGGCAAAAGGCTAGGAGGCTGAATCTCTGCAGGTATGCAGAGTAGTATCCACCCTACAAAGGGGTACTGCAATCCTGATTCTGGCTTAACTGCTATTTTCAGTGGACACATTTATTGGTTTTAGCTTTTTCTATGGATTTTAAGCCTGTTTTTGCATAGAGAAAAATAGCCCTGAAAAGTAGTATTTTTCCAAGAGGGAAAAAGCAAGGAGGCTGAAACTATGCAGGTATGTGGAGTACTATCCACCCAACAAAGGCGCACCGCAACCCTGGTTTTGGCTTAACTGCCAGTTTCAGTATGATCATTTATTGTTTTTAACTCTCTCTGTGCATTTCAAGCCTGTTTTTGTATAGAGAAAAATAGCACTGAAAAGTAATATTTCTCCAAGAGGGAACAAGATAGGAGTCTGAAACTCTGCAGGTAAGCAGAGTACTATCCACCCAACAAAGGCGCACCGCAACCCTGGTTTTGGCTTAACTGCCAGTTTCAGTATGATCATTTATTGTTTTTAACTCTCTCTGTGCATTTTAGTTTGTTTTTGCATAGAGAAAAATAACCCTGAAAAGTAGTATTTCTCCAAGAGGGAAAAAGCTAGGAGGCTGAAGCTCTGCATGTATGTAGAGTACTATCCACCCTTCAAAGGGGTACTATAATCCTGGTTCTGGCTTAACTGCCAGTTTAACTATGACCATTTTTTTGTTTTTACCTTTCTCTATGCATTTCAAGCCTGTTTTCGCTTAGAGAAAAATACCCCTGAAAGTAGTATTTCTCCAAGAGGGAAAAATCGAGTAGGCTGCAACTCTGCAGGTGTGTAGTGTACTATCCGCCCCAAAAGCTGGTACTGCAATCCTGGTTCCTGCTTAACTGCCAGTTTCAGTATGGCAGTTTGTTTTGTTTTAGCTTTTTCTATGCATTTCAAGCCTGTTTTTGCATAGAGAAAAATAGCCATGAAAAGTACTATTTCTCCAGGAGGGAAAAAGCTAGGAGGCTGAAACTCGGCAGGTATGTGGAGTACTATCCACACTACAAAGGGGTACTGCAATCCTGGTTCTAGCTTAACTGCCAGTTTCAGTATAACCATTTAGTGTTTTTAGCTTTCTCTATGCATTTCTAGTCTGTTTTTTCATACAGAAAAATAGCCCTGAAAAGTAGTATTTCTCCAAGAGGGAAAGAGCTAGGAGGCTGCAACTCTGCAGGTATGCAGAGTAGTACCCACCCTACAAAAAGGTACTGCAATCCTGGTTCTTACTTAACTGCCAGTTTCAGTATGACTGTTTGTTGGTTTTAGATTTCTCTATGCATTTCCAGCCTGTTTTTGCATAGAGAAAAATAGAATTGAAAAGTAGTATTTCTTCAAGGGGGAAACGCTAAGAGGCTGAAACTCTGCAGGTATGCAGAGTACTATCCCCCCTACAAAGGGGTACTGCAATCCTGGTTCTGGCTTAACTGCCATTTTCAGTATGACACATGTATTGGTTTTAGCTTTCCCTATGCATTTCCATCCTGTTTCTACATTGAAAAAAATAGCCCTGAAAAGTAGTATTTCTCCAAGAGGGAAAAAGCTAGGAGGCTGAAACTCTCCAGGTAGGCAGAGTACTGTCCACCCTACAAAGTGGTACTGCAATCCTGGTTATGGCTTAACTGCCACTTTTGGAATGACCATTTATTGGTTTTAGCTTTCCCTATGCATTTTCAGCCTGTTTTTGCATATAGAAAAATAGCCCTGAAAAGTAGTATTTCTCCAAGAGGGAAAAAGCTAGGATGCTGAAACTCTGCAGTTTTGCAGAGTAATATCCAGTCTGGAAAGGAGTACTGCAATCTTGGTTCTGGCTTAACTGCCACTTTTAGTATGACCGTTTATTGGTTTTGGCTTTCTCCATGCATTTCCAGCCTGTTTCTGCATGGAGGGAAGAACACTCTAACTGGAAAGAATCACACTTTTTGGAGACTCAGGAAGTAGTCCTCAAAAGGACTTTTCAGTCGATTATTCATATTGTAGTTGTCCTGGGGTATCCTTATAGTTGTAGCCCTGAGGAGGGCTGTTGTAGTCCTGATGAGGGCTGTTGTAGTCCTAAAGCCGACTGTTGAAGTCCTGGTAAGTACTGTTGTAGTCCCGAGGATGACTGTTGAAGCCCTGAAGATGGTTGTTGTTGTGTTGGTTAGAGCTGAAATGGCCCTTACAAGGGCCTCCCTGGGTATCCTGTCAGATCAGATCTCAGTAGGTGCCCCCTTATGTAAGGCTTGGCTCCTGCAGATGTGGTCTGTGGGTTCATAGAAGAAACTTTGTGGTCTGTTTGGCCTTACAGAGGAACCTGGATGGTATCCTAGTAAGCTAGACCTGTTGCAGTCACCCTTTGACCAGCCTTACAGAGGAATCTGGAGGGTATCCTAGTAAGCCAGACTTATTACAGTCACCCTTAGACTGGGTTGGGTTTCTGTGGGTTCTTATAAGAACCTTTGTGGTCCCTTGCAGGGCCTGAGCTCTCTTAGTCCTGTTATTCCTTGCCCAAGATGGTGGGCAGTCGACATGCAAGGTGTTCATTTGTTCTAAAAGAAGACACCAGAAGCAGTAGCATTTGATCTGTGTTTCTTTATTTCTGTCCTTGCAGATCACAGTTCCAATCTTCCTCCTAACGTTGCTCTGAGTGAGAATCTAGAATGCATACAGTTACTGCTCTTAAAATACACTAAATGGGTGGGCGTGTTTTGTTTTGGACCAATCACTGATTGGGGTTTCTCCTGGGGCATGGCTCTCCCCTTGGAGAACTGTCATTGGTGGGGTAAATTCACCCAATTTACATTTCTAGGTGTCCCATGTCTCTGTATCTCAAGGGGCATGGCTATCCCCATGGAGAGTTATCACTGGGGTAAATTCACCCAATTTCCCTTTCTAAGTATCCCATGTCTGTGTATAAAGGCTACGTTACTTACTAAGCTAAGTTCTCATTTATTAGACAAACTAGACCAAAGTGGTTAATTGTTAGTTCTTAAGATAACATATGCTTATGTGGGTATTAGTGGTACATGACAAAAAAAACAGGAAAAAAAGCATGAAAAACAGAAAAAAACAGTAAGAAGTTAAAACATCATAATGAATCTGTATTCACAATATCATATGTCTAGACACATATCTGACATAGGCTATGTGACTAGGGGACTATTGAGAAAGCTCTTGTTTGGATTAAAGCTTTTCATTAAACACATTCCCTCTAAATCCCATCTTTTAAGAGAACTCAGAGATTGTGACACAATGTTTTTGAAATGCATTCTTCTACAGTAAGGAATAAATGTAACTTCTTGTGCAAGATTCTTGTTCAATATACATGGTTGTAGTCCTTTATACATATATCAGCCGGTATTATGCTCATAACTTTCAAGGCTTACTGTCAATATTTAACCGAAATATGAAACAACTTTACACATTTTGAAATTAATGAATCACATTAGTAGTGTTAGCAAAAATAATAATAGTGATAGTAATAATAATAATGAAGAAGGTGATAGTAATAATAATAATGAAGAAGGCCGGCAGCAGGTCTGTGCTTCCAAGAACCAAAATATGTACAAAAGGAGGGGTGGGTACTTAGAGACACTTACCTGGTGCTCTTTTTAGCCATATTGCCCGTGGTTCAGAGTCCTGAGGTTGAGAATGGGGATGATTGTTTCTGTGGTGTTCAGTCCAGGTGATTTCCTGGCTTCCAGTTCAATCTGCCAGGTCAGTTATTTACTTTCAAGATGTGAGTTGTGGTCCCCTGTGAATGGGTCATGTTTCACTTGTTACAAGATATGAAATCTGAATGTCCACTGGCCTGGTTTTATTCTTGCATGCATTGCCAGAGGGTTGCTGGTGATGCCATGTTGGATGTCAAATACATGTCTCGCTATTCTCGTCTTGAGCATATTGATGGTCTTTCCCACGTATAAGGCCTGACATTTTGAGCATTGTGCTCTGTACACTACTCCTTTGGTGGTACAGTTGCCTAGTACCTTAGATTAGTAGGTCTTGTTGTTTGGGCATACAAACTGATCCTTGTTGATATATTTGCAGTAATGGCAGGGTGGTACGCTACATGGGAAGGTGCCTTTTGGGCTGGTGATATCCCCTCTGGGTGCTCTTTCTAGATGGTCCATGATGCTGGGGCATTTCTTTAGGGTGAATTTGGGTTCATCCGGGAAGATATGCCCGAAGTGACAGTTGTTCTTGATGATGGGCCATTTGTCCTTGATGATTTTCTGAATGTCTCTGTAATCCATGGAGTACTGGAGGATGCAGTTTAGTTGCTGTTCCTTATTGTAACGATCCTTGACCTTGCCACTGTGGTGGATTTTGTAGTTGTCATTTTTTCTGTGCTCTGTGATAGGATCCAAAATTCCCCTAACCAGTCTGTTGCTGTAACCCCTGGCCAGAAAATCCTTCTCTAGCTCATGGATGTTGCGTAGGAAATTGTCTAGGTCCCTGGTTATCCTGGCCACCCTCTGCCCCTGAGATCCGATGACGTTCCTCTTCAATCTGATAGGGTGCATGCTTTTCGCATGAAGCAGGAAATTGACCCTGGTGGGTTTTTTGTAGAGATCATGGTTCACACATCCTTTTTACAGGTCCTTGATCACCATGAGGTCCAGGAATTCTACTTTTTCCAAGCTGGTCTTGTGCGTTAACCTCAGGAAGTTGGTAGTGGAATTGGTGTAGCTGAGAAATTCTTCCAGGGTCTCTCTGTCATCTTCCCATACCAAAAAGATATTGTCAATGAAGTGATAGTAGCATGTCATGTGATTGAAGTAGGGGGAGCAATAGATGAAGTCCATCTCCCATTTTCTCAGAGCTGTGTTGGCCAGGTTGGGGGCCATGGCAGCTCCCGTGGCTATCCCTGTGGTCTTCCGGTAGATGTCGGTGTTGAACTTGAAGTAGTTATTCTCCAAGACCAGGGATAGTAGCCAGCTGAGTTTTTCTGTTTCTCTAGGCAGGACTGCGCAATCTTTGTGATAGGCCTCGATGGTGGCCTGTATGCAATAGACGTGGGGCAGTACTGAGTAGAGTGCCTCCACGTCGATGGTGACCAGGATCGAGTTTTCATTTAGGTTGATGTCCTTTATCTTGGTGAGAAAGTCCATAGAGTCCCGAAAGTAGGATTGGTTGTTGGCTGCCAGGGGTTTTAGTGTGAAATCCAAGTAGATAGCTGGTGGTTTGGTGATAGACCCGACACTCGCAATTACCAGTCTGTAGGGCAGGTCGAGAAGGTTCTTGTGTGGTTTGCGGATTCCAAAGAGCTGTGGGAGTTTTGGAAATTGCACTTTTGGCAAATTGTTTATATTGGAGCTGATGATGCCTTTATTATACATGTCATCCAGGGATCTGTTGAGCTCCTTGAAGGCTTCTGTGGTATGGTCCAAGCTTGTGCATTCATAGCAGTTATTGTTGTCCAGCATAGCTATGATTTTTGAGTTGTAGGTGGCCATGTCAGTCACCAGGATGCCCCCACCTTTATCTGCTTTCATTACTCGTCTGCTGTTGTCCTGGCTGAGGTCTTTTAAGGCCAACATCTCTGCCTTGGAGATATTATAGCGCTTTCCCTTTTTTGGTCTTTTTAACATTTTTCTCACGTCTGTTTCTGCATAGAGAAAAATAGCCCTGAAAAGTAGTATTTCTCCAAGAAGCAAAAAGCTAGGAAGCTGAAACTCTGCAAGTATGCAGAGTACTATCCACCCTACAAAGGGCTACTGCAATCCTCATTTTGGCTTAACTGCCACTTTCAGTATGACCATTTATTGTTTTTTAGCTTTCTCCATGCATTTCCATCCTGTTTTTGAATAGAGAAAAATAGTGCTAAATGTAGTATTTCTCCAAGAGGGAAAAAGCTAGGAGGCTGAAACTCTGCAGGTATGTAGAGTAGTATGCACCCTACAAAGGGGTACTGCAATCCTGGTTTTGGCTTAACTGCCACTTTCAGTATGACCTTTTATTGGTTTTACCTTTCTCTATGCATTTCCAGTCTTTTTTTTGCATAGAGAAAAATAGACCTGAAAAGTACTATTTCTCCAACATGGAAAAAGCTAGGAGGCTGAAACTCTACAGGTAAGCAGAGTACTAAACACCCTACACAGGAGCACTGCAATCCTGGTTTTGGCTTAACTGCCACTTTCAGTATGACCTTTTATTGGTTTTACCTTTCTCTATGCATTTCCAGTCTGTTTTTGCATAGAAAAAAATAGACCTGAAATGTAATATTTCTCCAATAGGGGAAAAGATAAGAGGCTGAAACTCTGCAGGTATGTAGAGTACTACCCACCCTACAAAGGGGTACTGCAATCCTGATTCTGGCTTAACTGCCACTTTCAGTATGACAGTTTATTGGTTTTAGCTTTCTCTATGCATTTCCAGCCTGTTTTTGCATAGAGAAAAATAGCCCTGAAAAGTAGTATTTCTCCAAGAGGGGGAAAGCTAGGAGGCTGAAACTTTGCAGGTATGCAGCATACTATCCACCTTATAAAACGGTACTGCAATACAGGTTCTGGCTTAATGCCTTTTTCAGTAAGACAGTTTATTGGTTTTAGATTTCTTTCTGGATTTCGAACCTGTTTTTGCATAGAGAAAAATAACACTGAAAAGTTGTATTTCTCCAAGAGGGGAAAAGCTAGGAGGCTGAAACTCTGCATATAGGCAGAGTACTATTTACCCTACAAAGGGGTACTGCAATCTTGGTTCTGTCTTAGCTGCCACTTTCAGTATGACCGTTTATCGGTTTTAGCTTTCAATATGCATTTCCAGCCTGTTTTGCATAGAGAAAAATAGCCCCAAAAAGTAGTATTTCTCCAAGAGGCAAAAATCTAGGAGGCTGAATCTCTGCAGGTATGCAGAATAGTATCCACCCTACATAGGGGTACTGCAATCCTGGTTCTGGCTTAACTGACAGTTTCAGTATGACCGTTTATTGGTTTTAGCTTTCTCTATGCATTTCCAGCCTGTTTTTGCATAGAGAAAAATAGCATTGAAAAGTAGTATTTCTTCAAGAGGGGAAACACTAGGAGGCTGAATCTCTGCAGGTATGCAGAATAGTATCCACCCTACATAGGGGTACTGCAATCCTGGTTCTGGCTTAACTGCTATTTTCAGTAGACACGTTTATTAGTTTTAGCTTTTTCTATGGATTTCCGGCCTGTTTTTGCATAGAGAAAAATAGCCCTGAAAAGTTGTATTTCTCCAAGAGGGAAAAAAGATAAGAGGCTGAAACTCTGCAGGTGAGTAGAGTACAATCCACCCTACAAAGTCACACTGCAATCCTGGTTCTGGCTTAACTGACATTTTCAGTATGACACATGTATTGGTTTTAGCTTTCTCTATAGATTTCCAGCCTGTTTTTGCATGGAGAAAAATATCCGTGAAAAGTAGTATTTCTCCAAGAGGGAAAAACCTAAGAGGCTGAAACTCTGCAGGTGAGTAGAGTACAATCCACCCTACAAAGTCACACTGCAATCTTGGTTCTGGCTTAACTGCCATTTTCAGTATGACACATTTATTGGTTTTAGCTTTCTCTATGGATTTCCAGCCTGTTTTTGCATATAGAAAATAGCCCTGAAAAGTTGTATTTCTCCAAGAGGGAAAAATCTAGGAGGCTGAAACTTTGCAGGTATGCAGAGTACTATCCACCCTACAAAGGGGTACTGCAATCCTGTTTCTGGTTTAACTGCCACTTTCAGTGTGACCGTTTATTGGTTTTAGCTTTCTCTATGCATTTCCAGCCTGTTTCTACATAGAGAAAAATAGCCCTGAAAAGTAGTATTTCTCCAAGAGGGAAAAAGCTAGGAGGCTGAAACTCTCCAGGTACGCAGAGTACTATCCACCCTACAAAGTGGTACTGCAATTCTGGTTCTGGCTTAACTGCCACTTTTGGTATGACCGTTTATTGGTTTTAGCTTTCTCTACGCATTTCCAGCCTGTTTTTGCATAAAGAAAAATAGCCCTGAAAACTAGTATTTTTCCTAGAGGGAGAAGCTAGGAGGCTGAAACTCTGCAGGTATGCAGAGTACTATCCACCCTACAAAGGGGTACTGCAATCCTGGTTCTGGCTTAACTGCCACTTTCAATCTGACCGTTTATTTGTTTTAGCTTTCTCTATGCATTTCCAGCCTGTTTTTGCATAGAGAAAAATAGACCTGAAAAGTAGTATTTCTCCAAGAGGGAAAAGCTAGGAAGCTGAAACTCTTCAGGTATGCAGAGTACTATCCATCCTATAAAGGAATACTGCAATCCTGGTTCTGGTTTAACTGCCACTTTCAGTGTGACCGTTTATTGGTTTTAGCTTTCTCTATGCATTTCCAGCCTGTTTCTACATAGAGAAAAATAGCCCTGAAAAGTAGTATTTCTCCAAGAGGGAAAAAGCTAGGAGGCTGAAACTCTCCAGGTACACAGAGTACTATCCACCCTACAAAGTGGTACTGCAATTCTGGTTCTGGCTTAACTGCCACTTTTGGTATGACCGTTTATTGGTTTTAGCTTTCTCTACGCATTTCCAGCCTGTTTTTGCATAAAGAAAAATAGCCCTGAAAACTAGTATTTTTCCTAGAGGGAGAAGCTAGGAGGCTGAAACTCTGCAGGTATGCAGAGTGCTATCCACCCTACAAAGGGGTACTGCAATCCTGGTTCTGGCTTAACTGCCACTTTCAATCTGACCGTTTATTTGTTTTAGCTTTCTCTATGCATTTCCAGCCTGTTTTTGCATAGAGAAAAATAGACCTGAAAAGTAGTATTTCTCCAAGAGGGAAAAGCTAGGAAGCTGAAACTCTTCAGGTATGCAGAGTACTATCCATCCTATAAAGGAATACTGCAATCCTGGTTCTGGTTTAACTGCCACTTTCACTATGACCGTTTATTGGTTTTAGTTTTCTCCATGCATTTCCAGCCTGTTTTTGCATAGAGAAAAATAGCCCTGAAATGTAGTATTTCTCTAAGAGGAGAAATGCTAGGAGGCTGAATCTCTGCAGGTATGCAGGGTACTATCCATCCTACAAAGGGGTACTTCAACCCTGGTTCTGGCTTAACCGTCAGTTTCAGTATGACCATTTATTGTTTTTTGCTTTCTCTATGCATTTCCAGCCTGTTTTTGCATAGAGAAAAATACCCTTGAAAAGTTAATTTTCTCCAAGAGCGGAAAAGCTAGGAGACTGAAAGTCTACAGGTACCCATAACCTACACCCTGAGCTTTGTGGACCTTCTTGACTCCTTCTCCATGGTCCTTGTGTACCATACTGTTGCACAATCTCTTTTAGTCAATGGATCCCTGATTTACGTATCTTCTTTAAAGAACAGAAAATCAAGGATTCTTCCTGTCCCAATTTCATTGAGTTCTTTAGTCCACTTGCAGGTTAAATATTTCCAACTATTTTCTTTTTCCATCTGGTTCCTGGATTTTTCAGCTTGTATCTGGCAGAATGAACTCTCCCATCTTAATTACCATCTTCTCCTTTGTGATCTTTTAACTTTCATCCTAACAAACTGTATCTCTGTATCATCATCATCATCAGACCCCTTTTTCCCATTTTCTACATGGGGTCAGGGTACTTTGTTAACTGCCATCCTCTCAATTTGATGATATGCCATACTCCTGCCTTCTTTGACACTCATGCCTAACTGTTGCAGACCTTTTTTCATTCAATCCATCCACCTGTTTCCTGGATGTCCCCATTTCCTCTTACCTTCTTCCTGTCTGTTCCAAATCTTCTTCACCAGATTGTGTTCTGTGTTTCTGCACATGTGCCCAACCACTGTAATCTGTTCTCTTTGATCTTTTCTGCAAATTGAGTTACTTTGGCTTCTGCTGTTATGTCTTCATTTCTTCATCTATCCCACAGTGTACATCCTGCCACCCTTCTTAAGTACTTCATTCCATCACCTCTAGCTTCCTCATCTGCTCTGCCTTTGCTGTCCAGGTTTCTGTACCATACAGTAGTACTGGTTGCACCCCTATCTTGTACACCTTACTTTTCAGCTTCTTTGGCATTCTTCTGTCATAGACTACCCCTGAGATGCTATGCCAGTTGGCTGCAGCCCCTCTGATTCTAGCTTTGATCTCTTCATTCAGACTTCCCTTCTCCTCAATAAGCCCTCCTAAATACTTGAAGCAATTTACCTGTTCCACTGCCCTCCCTTCTATCTCAATTCTCAGATTCTTCTGATTTCCCCAGTTTTCTTACATTACCACTGTCTTATCTGTGCTTAGTTTTATCCCATGTGTCTTCAATTTTGCATTTCATTCTCCTATCTTTTGCTGAAGTTCTTCTTCAGAGTCTGCCTGTAATGCCACATCATCAGCATATACCAACTTTGTTGATTCGTCCCCGCAAACCTGTTTGCTAATGTAGTCTATCACCAAATTATACCAATGTTTCTGGGACTTTGAACCACCACAGTACTGTTAAAATCATTTTTAAGACCTTGTTATATTCTTTCGCAAAGTCTAGGGATACCCAGTTGTAATCTTTCCTCATCTCTAGGGTCTTCTCAATTGTCTGTCTCACTGAAAATATCAGGTCAATTGTGCCTTACCCTGATCTGAATCCAAACTGCTCATTTCCCATTTTACTTTCTACTATGCTGCATATTCATTTATCAATTACCCCGTCCGGTACTTTCATGCAATGTGATAGGAGTTTGATGTCCCTGTACTGCACACAGTTGTGGATGTCAACTTTCTTCTTGTACACTGGTACAAGTATGCTTATTCTCCAGTCATCTGGGATATTTCTCTCTACACTGCTATGAGTACCCTTAGGAGCCATTTCTCCCCTATCTCACAAAGCATCTTAATCATATATGCTGTGACCTCACCTGAGTCTGCCAGTTTCCCTGACTTCATTTTCCTTAGTGCTGTGGGCTCCTCTTCTTCTATCATTATAGGCTGTTTCTGGGGCAGTACAGCTTCTGTGTTGTTTTCTTCATTCAGAAGCTTCTGGAAATACCCCTTCCATCTGCCTTTGATGTCCTATGGATTGGCGAGCAGATTGTTGGCATTCCTTATGAAGGGTGTCTAACTATCTTTTTTCTGTCTCTGTCTTGCAACCTGATATAGTTTCTTTGTGCCAAATTCTGAGTCACTTTGCAGAAGCTGGCAGAGTGCCTCTGATGTGCTATTCTTTGCTATTGCAACTCCTTTCTTAGCTTCTTTGTTAGCCAAGCAGTATTCCTTCCTAACCTCGTCAGTCTTTTCTATCTTCCATTTTTTACTGCACTTCTTTCTTTTGTTGGCTTCCTGGACTGATCTGAACTATAGCTCTTCATCCCTTTCAAAAAGATTCTTTGTAGAAATTACTGATTAAGTAGCTTTTGCCTTTTGCTTCAACCAACCCTTCTGGTTAAGAAACTTTCACCATTTGTTCTTTGACCTTCCTTTCACTTTCTGCTATCTTGCCTCTTTGCCCTCATTGGCCTAGCTTCTCTTCCTTAAAAAGTTTCTGTCCAAACCTTCCCATTATATGTATACTGCCAATCCTTCACTGCCCTTTTCTATCCTTTCTGTAAGAAACTACTCTGTGTGGAAAATTGATTACTTGTTTTTTTTCTATCCTTTCTGCTAACCACCTCATGACCTAGTACTACCACATGCTGTCCACCCCTACTTTAAGTACAAATCCTCATGGTCCCACTGATGGGAGTCTCACTAGACAATAACAGTGCTTACAGGACAGCTTTCTTCCTACACTTCTGTGGCATTGCTATGCAAAACTCTTCTGCAAACTTTCTCTACCACTTTCCAGTTCTCCCATCACCTTACCTTTCCTGTCCATACCTTCCAAGATGTTCCTACTTTCCCACTATCCTATCTGTTGACACTTTCTGAAGTGTTTGCCTTTCTACAATTTTCCTTCTTTGTGTCACTGTCTCAGTGCATTCCATATTAATCTTCATGAGTTTCCTTTCTCTAATAGAGACCTATTTTCTCCTCCCAACAGATGCTACTAAGTTCATCTTTTCTCTGCAGCTATTTCCACTCCCCTCATAGCTTTCTATTACATACTTTAAATTGCAAATTATAATTCCCTAAACTTCTTTGACAATGTCAGAAAAATTCCAGATTAAGCCTGTATCACCTATGGATACTTTAATGTGGTTTTAAATTATAACAAGGATAGGGGAAACAGCCAAAAGGTATCCTTATAAGGCAGTTGTCAGTGCTCTATGTGAAATTATGGATGCATGCCAACTGCAGTACTTGCGGGCAGTGACCTTTTACACCTGAAACAACACATACTGTCAATCGAATTGTTTGGGTTCTTCTACATCCTACTAACATAAGAAAATTAGATTAAATTACACCTTTCCTTCCATTTTATAAATACGTTGATAAACAGACTTTTTTTTTCAAACCATTTTTGCTGAATTAGTTCTAGGAAAAGTTCGGTTGTACAAACATACACTTGCTGAAAACTATAATTATGTGAAATATTCAGTGACCTTTAGGTCTTTGCCATAAGGATATTTTCTTTACACTGAGGTGCAATGATCTCAGAGTTTGTTATACTATTTAAGGGGTTTGGTGAATGCATCTGTTTCTTATTTTACTGACTGCAGATTTTAGACAGATTTATCTATACTTGGTAAAGAAAGAATACTTTTAATGCAATCTTTATAAAGAGGAAGAATTTCTGAGTGAATTAATATGTTGAAATCTTTTATGAGGGGCATTTCCCTGCCCTTTTTGTGTGAATTTTCAGTAGTCATCAGATAAATAATAGATAGATAGATAGATAGATAGATAGATAGATAGATAGATAGATAGATAGATAGATAATCGTAACAATCTGGTTGTGCCTGGAGGACATACAGATGGGTTTTACACTAAAACTGGAGTTGTCTTTTCAGAGAGGACTGGTCTCTGAAAGAAATTATAGGATTTTTTCCCAAACAGGTGGAAAAGACTTTGTGGAAATCAAAATGGAGCTAGCTGAATTCAGAGCACAAACTGGTTAATGATGCTAGAATACATGCATAGCAGATTCATAAAGGAGGATCCAGGGAGTCTGAAAGTGCTCTGTTAACTGGAAGGTATTTCTACAAGCTGTGCTGATAAGAGGACTGTTATACTGCATTTGAGAAGCTATTTTCCACTGCTGTGTGAGGAAAGTGAATTACCTGTTTAATAAATTCTGCTGAAAGCTGGGAGAACTAGAATCAATTATGCTTTCTTCAAGTACTGAACTGTTTGGAAAAACAATATGAGGGTGTGTCACAAAATAGTAACCTGGACTCTGAAAGTGTCTACATTCATTTTTGGACTGTAAGACAAGTATACCCTGATTTATGTTATTCCCTAAGCTGAAGAGAAGAATGTTTTATTTTGTCTCTGTAGATAAAACTTTATTTAGAAAGTGCTATAGCTGGTTTTCAGACTGGTTTTCTGTTACAAAGGTTCATAGGTTCATGAGTAAGTACCAGGTCAGTTGCCTGAGTGGTTAATTTTAAGCCAAGCCAGTTTCCTTTTTTGGTGCTTGAACTAACCTATCCTGTTTGGTGTTTAACTGGTCTAACCCATCTCCTGGTTAATAATTACAAATTACCTTTACAGAGAATAACTGGTATCATACCATAGATAATTTAAGGAGACCCTTGCATGGGATAAAATATTTAGGAGTTGCCTCTGTCCATTAGTAGTAAAGGGGACAGTCCTAGGGTAAATTTTCTATTACCCACCCATAGAGCCAAGATGTACATGAATATCGACAGGGATGTGGTTTGTTTTACATGGATGGGGAGTCTGTTCCAGGCAGCAGTATCCTCTACAAGATACTCCTATTCCTCTAAAGCATTCTGGTGATGTGAAAGAAGAGGTTTCAATCCCACGACTAAGTGCTTCTGATGCCATTGTGAATTGCTGATGTGCAGTAGGTCCATCAGTAATGGGACAGAGGATGCCATCTAGGTCAGACGTAGGTCACCTCTTAGCAGTCTGTAGGATACTGAGTACAGTGATTAGGCTTTGAGTCAGTCCATGCAGGGCATATTGTTTAGGCTTTGTATCCCTGTATCATCACATGATGAACAAAGTTACTACAATAAGTACATATATATATATATATATATATATATATATATATATATATATATATATATATATATATATATATGGGTCTACTTCTATTCGCTGACAGCCCATTTCCCTGAAACCCATTTCATTGACAGCTCATTTCATTGACAAACATTCTAGGTTGGGGGCTGCCACACCCTCAACTATATATAACAACTCCACAGTCGCACAACAGTGGGGAGGGGGGCAAATCCCAGGTTTTTGCCTTGAATACTTTTGTCAATGAAATGAGCTGTCAGTGAAATGGGTTTCAGTGAAATGGGCTGTCAGCGAATAGAAGTAGACCCATATATATATATATATATATATATATATATATATATATATATATATATGCTTATGATTATGCACTCTTCTGAATAACACTGTTACTGCAATTTACATAACACTGAGCAAAAATAAATATAATATAAAATCTTAGTGTAAAACAATATAAACAAAATAATCTAAAATGGTTTAGTTTACAGGCATTCAAACCAAGGCAATAAAAGTAAGGATTCACTCTAGTGATATGTCTCTTAGGATCCCAAAACATTTGACAAAACAAAATAGTTCTCATGATTCTAAGTCAAGAAACAAGCTTTATGAGTTGTGTCACGTAATGTACATGGATGTGCTGGCAGCTTCGTCATGGATCATTTGGTAGATTTGATCATGCAAAACTCTTGATATATATATATATATATATATATATATATATATATATATATATATATATATATATATGGGTCTAGTTCTACATACAGAATTTTAATCTTATTCAAATCCAAGACTGCCAACTCCACTTCAGCGAAACTCTAGTTAAGTGAAACCAAAGACTATTGGTCAGCTTTCCCTGGGAAACAAATCACTTGGGTGCCAGGATGAACTTTGCCCTTTTCCCCAGTGTAGTGCAATCTCGGCGTTAGTATATTTAGTTACAGGGAGTGGGGCGGGGGTGAAGATCCCCACTCGGGTATATTTAATTTCTTTCCATTGCAGTATTTTCCCTGGTGGCCAAGAGGTTTGTTTCCCAGAGAAAGCTGTTCAGTAGTGCATGGCTTCAGTTAACTAGAGTTTAGTTGAAGTGGAGTCAGCAATCTTGGATTAGAACAAGTGAAAATTCAGTAAGCAAAAGTAGAGCCATATATATATATATATATATATATATATATATATATATATATATATATGGGTCCCCTTTACATTACCGAACCGACACTTCACCGACACGCAGAAGACCGAGATGAAATGACCGACAAGCAAGTTGATCGAAAAGGTGATTTGCTGACAGCGGAAAGACCGACAAGGGTAACGTGTGAGCGCAACTCGGTAAGTGTGCGATAGTGACGGAGTTAGGAGCGGTCAGGTAAGTGTGCGATATTGTGGGATTTTGGGTTAGGGTGTGGGAAAGGTGAGTGTGTGGTAGTGTCGGAGTTAGGGTTCGGGTAAGGTAAGTGTGTGATAGTGACGGACTGTAGTTTAGGGACGGGTTAAGTGAGTTAGGTTTAGAGTGCGGGTAGGGTGAGTGTGCGATAGTGATGGGCTTTATGTTTTAGGGTGGGTTAAGTGAGTTAGGGTTAGGGTGCAGGTAGGTTAAGTGTGCGATAGTGACAGTCTTTAGGTGTAGGGGTGGGTTAAGTGAGTTAGGGTTAGGTGCGGTAGGGTAACTGTGCGGTAGTGTTGGACCTTAGGGTTAGGGTTTGGGTTAGGGTTAGTGGATATGTCATTGTGTGTCATGTGTAGTTTACGTTGTTTGTGTCGGTGTAATTGTGTTCGGTTTTGTGAGTTGTCGGTGTTGTGTGTTTTCGGTTATTTGGGGTTGGTGTTTTGTGTGTCGGTGAAGTGTCGGTTCGGTAATGTAAAGTAGACCCATATATATATATATATATATATATATATATATATATATGTGTGTCTACTTCTGTTTATTGAAAACTCGTTCTTTCGAATAACAGAAGTATGACCCCATTTACGCGAAAATACACTTTACCGAAAGTGCACTTTTGCGAATACCAGTTCACTGAACCACACAAAAACAAATAAAAAACACTAAAAACAGTTTTGTAGGGGGGCAAGCACCGCTGCACCCCCCACACCTCCTCTACTTATATATACTTACTCTGAGATCGCACTACAGTGGGGAAACAGGTATATTTTCTTATCCCCACTGTAGCGTGCTTCAGTGATGCAGTGTTGCTTTTGTATTTTATGACCAGTTCGGTGAACCAGTGTTCACAAAACTGCACTTTGCTAAAGTGCACTTTCGGTTGAGTACACTTTTGCTGAAGTGGGATCATACTTCTGTTACTCTTTCGAAAGAATAAGCTTTCGATAAACAGACGTAGACCCATATATATATATATATATATATATATATATATATATATATATGTGTGTGTGTGTGTGTGTGTGTGTATGTATCTATCTTTACATTATACCTAATGCATACCTCTCAACCTCTTAATGCAAGAAATATGGACAAAACCTAAAGTAATGTGGGTACAAAGGACAAAAATAAGGACAGGTTTTAAATATTGCTCTTTTAAACTTAGAAGATTGATAAAATAACTGGATTTGTTTTAGCACCTTGAAACTCAAATGTCTGTCATTATTTAGTGATATCAATCCTCAGTGATTTGCAAGAAAATCAGAAAGTTTATGTGGAGTAGACCCAAAATATGAGGAAAAAATCTGGACATTCTGCGAAAATCTGGACAGTTGAAAGGTATGACCTAATGTTTTTTTGTACTGTATTAACAATCTATTAATTATTTTCTACTTGTTTTAATTATAGATGAATTAATTTTTTGCTTATATTTAAAGATTAAGTAAATTCAGTATACTACCGAAGAGAAGACATTCTGTACGGTTGCATTTTTTCCACTCTCCCCAGACATCTCTCTAAAGGTTTTTTGCAACAGGCACTAGTACAAGACACACTTATCAGAGGGTGGTGGCTCACTGATTCCCATGGTGAGAGCTACACTTTGCTGTTTGATAGGGATTACTACTGTGGCAGCTAGGACTTATGACACATGTTACTGACAATCTCTTATAATGTACCTGTTTTGACAGCACTTGGATGGAACAAACTGAAATAGAAGTCAGTTATCGCTTTTCTCATAGAATGCTGCAGTTTATCTCAGACCTAGCACAACCAGAGCCCCTTCTTTTCTCTCTTACACTTATATACTTATAATAAATATATCAATAGAACGTTTAATTCATCCCCTCATAGAAAGGGTAGTATCTGTATACTCCTAACATAAAGGATACAAGGTAGGTGTTCCCATTCACAGGTTCAGCCAGATTATCCTGACTACATGCAGTTATAATTACTACAGTGTAATACTTGAGGATTTGAATTTGACTAATCATCACATATTTTTAGTACTTGTTGTCTTATCAAAACATGACAGATAACATCTACTTATCACATCACAGATGCAGTGATATAATAATAGTTATATATAGCCAGGGACAAGATTTATATAAAATGTTTGTATCAATTAGGCACTAGGCACATAGGATAGGAAAACAGTACATAAGCTATAACCTATTATTTATTTAACATTTGTTTACTGGGAAAGTTGGACAGGGTGGATGCCCATTTTCAGGGGAGGCCCAGTGAGAAAAACTCCAAAGAAAAAAGTAGCAAAATTATACTAGTTACATTGTTACATAGCTTATTACACAGTAAAAAATTGAGGTTAACATAAAGAACAAGGGATACAAATTAATGGACAAAACCAACATTTACATGCATAGATTGGAACAGACTTTGAAAAAGTTATATATGTTGGATTGCCATGATGCAGGTAGATATTACAATTGTATGGTAAAAGTAGAAATATGTCTACTATTTAAATGGGTATAGTTATAGTGGAGAGCATATTTTATGGAACATGTAGAACAGATTGGAGACAGTAGATGAAAGGAATTATAGAGGAGGAAATATGTGGTGGGAGCAGCGTATTAAGGGTTTAGTGTGGGATAATGATAGGAAAGAAGCACTAGGAGATACAAGGGTTATGGGAAAGTATGGCAATGAAGGCTAAGTGAATATGTAGAAGGGGAATAGTAGGTAAGGTAAGTCAGGGATAGTAGCACGGTAGGCTAAGGGATAGGTAGTGGGTAATGTGAGACATCTGTAGTAACAAGGTAGGTTAAGGAATAGTTATTGGGTAATATGAGACATGTGGTAGCATGGTAGGTTAAGGAATAGTTACTGGGTAATGTGAAACATGTAGTAGCATAGTAGGTTAAGGGATAGTTAGTGGGTAATGTGAGGCATATATATAGCAGCATGGTTGGTTAAGGGATAGTTTGAGATAGAGTAGTAATGTGTGACATATGTAGTAGCATGGTACGTTTAGGAGCAGTTACTGGGTAATGTGACACACATGTAGTAGCAAGGTAGGTTAAGGAATAGTGGGTAATGTGAGACATATGTAGTAGCATGGCAGGTTAAGGAATAGTTAGTGGGCAATGTGAGACATATGTAGTAGCATGGTAGGTTAAGGAATAGTAAGTGGGTAATGTGAGACATATGTAGTAGCATGGCAGGTTAGGGAATAGTTAGTCAGTAATATGAGACATATGTAGTAGCATGGTAGGTTAAGGCATAGTTAGAGGATAATATGAGACATATGTAGTAGCATGGTAGGTTAAGGAATATTTAGTGGGTAATGTGAGACATATGTAGTAGCATGGTAGGTTAAGGAACAGTTAGTGGGTAATGTGAGGCGTATGTAGTAGCGTGGTAGGTAAAGGAATAGTTAGTGGGGAATGTGAGACATATGTAGTAGCATGTTAGGTTTAGGAATAGTTAGTGGGTAATCTGAGACATATGTAGTAGCATGGTAAGTTAAGGAATAGTTACTGGGTAATGTAAGACACGTAGTAGCATGGTAGGTAAGGGATACTTAGTGGGTAATGTGAGACATATATATATAGCAGCATGGTTGGTTAAGGGATAGTTTGAGATAGAGCTGTAATGTGTGACATATGTAGTAGCATGGTAGGCTAAGGAGTAGTTAGTGGGGAATGTGAGACATATGTAGTAGCATGTTAGGTTAATGAATAGTGGGTAATTTGAGATATATGTAGTAGCATGGTAGGTTAAGGAATAGTTTGAGATAGAGCAATGTAGAGGTGAGGTAGGCTAAGAAAGCTTTACAGAGAAGCGATTAGTGTAGTAATGAGTACTGTAGAGTTGTATCTGATGGTCAGAGAGGGTGAAAAGATATTGGTGACAGAAGCTAATATACAAGAAGAATGGGATTTAACCAGGAGTAGAGCATGAGCAAAGCCAGGTGTTGGAGAGGTAAGTCTTAAGTAGTTTTCTGAAAAGTGTTGGGTTAGCTGCAGTTAAGATGGTTTGAGGGATAGTGTTCCAAATTCTGGAGACATAGTTGGAGTAGAGATTATCCACAGCACTATTGTTGGATTTTGTGTCTTGTAGTAGAGATTTGTTTGCGGAACAAAGGACCGATTTGTTAGTCAAGGTCTGAAGTACATTTTGGAGTGCAGGACACTTATGTGGCTGGAGTACCATGTTGTGGGCAATTGTAAGTTGGGCATACATTAAGTAGTGGGGTAGTTCTAACCAGGTGAGTTGCCAGAGAGCTGAGCAATGGTGGGATCTGTGTGGGCAATTTATTGCAAATTTGGCTATTTTGTTGTAGCAAGCTTTCTGTTTTGCTAAATATGTTTTCTTTGGGTTAGTAAAAATTGGAGAGGCATAAAGCAGAGGATTGAGTAGATGGAATCTAGCAATAGATTGTCTTGTAGTGTTGTTGAGGAATGGATTTATTCTAAATAGTGTTCCTAGTTTTATGTGTGTCTTTTAATGATCTGAGATAGATGTTTATCAAATTTCATGTTACTGACAATTAGAACGCCAAGCAGTTTCATTTGCGATAAAGTTTCTATTATAGTATTGTTGGAGGAATAGGTAACAAATGAGGATAGAAAATCAAAGGATTTGTTATTTCCAAAGAGCATCAGTTTAGCTTTGTTTGGATTGAGAATCAGTAGAGTAAGGATTCCACTGAGTTATTTCTTTGAGCTATGGAAGGGTGGGAGCGGCTCAGGTGAGTCAGCATACTGTATAATAGAGGTGAGGCAGGTTGCAGTGTGAAGATTATTAGTAAAAGTACAAGAGCACTGGACCTAAAATTGAGCTCTGGGGAACCCTCATGGTGACAGCCAAAAGAGTGGAAAGATATTGGTGTCATTTGACAGTTTGTTGTCAGCCAGTTAGGCAGATATGGAACCATGAACCACCAAACTCCAAGGCCACAGGACCCAAATCTCCAAGGAATGTACTTTCAAACCAAATAGGTTAAAAACAACACCTTTATTGGTACGAAGTCCAAATCACACCAATGAACAACCAACAATAGACCAAGTGCTTTCGCTCGGTTATTACCGAGCTTCTTCAGAGTTAAAATAGTTTGTAGTGTGGTTAGCCATGTTAAATACTAAATACAAAATCACATAAATAGGAAAATTAAGAAACTTGATAGGGACATGCATGAATATCAGGAGGGCCTAGCTTATCCTATTTATAGAAACGGTGGTTGGAAAAACAATTATGACACTGTTTTTGTGGAAGGGGGCAACATGTTGGAACGTAATAATAAGGGAGTTAGAGTTGACAATGAACCACCCAGGAAGAGTGAAAGAATTGCTGAGAGGGGCAGGAAACAGTCCTATCAGGATTTTCAACACCCTCCCAACAGGGGAGTGAGAGGGATGGGACACCAGAAACAAGGGTGGAATCGCATACAGAAGTAGAACCATTGTTTAATATTTTACCATTAACAATGGAAGAGGCCCCTATCAAGCAAATTATTTTCAGAAAAGTAAATTTTACAATTTTTAACTTTACTGACCTACAGATCACAGATGAGCATTTTACTTTATTTTCGAAAGGTTTTAATTTTGTTCCATCTAGCCCCTCTAATACAACCAACATATTGATAGATTTTAAGCTGTTTATTAGACAGCTGAATCTTTCGATATTTTTCAAGGGTCAACCTAGTACTAACTTAGATCTAACTAGATCTAGCACCTTTAACCCCCCCACACACCCATCCCTTAAGATATTTGAGGAAATGGTAGAGAGAGAAATTAGAAGAACTGGTAAAAAGAAGAAAGACAAATGCCCTTTGAACCTTAGTAATGAAGAATTTCACTTGATTGAGAATTTAAAGCAGGAAAAATGTCGGGTGATGAAACATGACAAAGGAGGGGGCGTGGTGCTAATGTATCAGTTAGATTATGATTTTACCCTTCAGGGAATGTTGCAGGATGTTGAACAATATGAATTGGTGTCCCTAAATTAAATTAATTTAGCTTATGCCAAAATTAGTTATTATTTATATGACCATCTCTTGCAAGGCACCATTAATGAGCAACTATATAATTATTTCCATGTTATGAAGCCAAGGGTACCAATAATATTTGGTATTCCGAAAACTCATAAAGGTTTGGCCCCCCTCAGATTCAGGCCTATTGTTTCTGGGGCAGGTAGTATTACGGAGCCCTTAGCAAAATTTATAGATCACATAGCTAAAAGAGTTTTAACACCAATTGTACATATTTGCAAAGACTCCTGGCACTTTTTAAAAGTTATTAATCAACAGATGTTCAGTCCAGATCTGTATATGGTAACTATTGACATTATAGACTTGTTTCCGAGTATCCCTCATATAGTAGGACTTGAATGGTTTAGGCAAACACGCTTGATGGTACGTTGGCTAGTAGCGTTATCAACTTGGTGGTGGACTTAATGGACACAGTTTTAGTAAATAATTTTATTTACTTTAATGGAGAGTTTTTTCGCCAAAAGAAAGGTGTGGCGATGGGAGCGTGTTGTGCTTTGCTTTATGCCAATTGTGTACTCTACCATTGGGAGCAGCAATTTGTGTTTAATACACCATGGAAGAAGCTCATAACACACTACACCAGATATCTAGACGACATCTGCCTACTATGGAACGGTTCCATTAATGACCTGAATGGGTTTTTAGAGCACATTAATGGAAGTACTGACTTTCTAAGATTCACTTATAACATTGGCCAAGACATTTTACACTATTTGGATGTAACATTAATTAAGGATTATGTAAACAGTTGTTTCCAATCTAAACTTTTTAGAAAGATCACTTTTTCCAGTGCATACCTCCATTTTTGTAGTGGGCACCCTTTTTACCAGAAGAAAGGGATAGTTAAGGGCCAGATGATCAGAGCTTCAAGAATGTGTAGCACCTTGGAATATTTTTTGGAGGAAGCTAGCACACTCCGTGGTTTATTTATAGAAAAAGGATACCCAGTCAACTTGATTGATGGGTTGACCAAGGAAGTTACTGAAAATAGGGATGCTAGGTATTACCCTTTACTAGGAACCGGGACAGCTAGTACAGAGTTGGTGACAGACAATAACACCTCTAAATTTAAGAACAGTTTTGCATACATATACTCCTCTGATTCTCAAACAATAGAACAGGCCATTTTAAAATACTGGCCCATAATATCAGTAAATGACGACATAAAACATTTTATCCCTTTAGTGCCAGGTTTTGTTAGAAAAAGAGGAATGAACCTAAAGGAATTCTTTGAGAAAAATAAGGCTGTTAACAATGAACCCACCAGAATGAAGACGGGTACCCATAAATGTGGTTCATGTAACCAATGTGCCTTTATGCTGAACCAGGATGTTATTTCTATCCCTTCTAGAAAATTTAGATATAAGTTTAAACAATATTTTAATTGTGCCACCAAAGGAATCTGCCTATATTGTCACAGTTTTTATGTAGGCAAGACAGAATGGCTTTTTAGAAAAAGAGTTTATGAACATCAATATGATATTAGTAAAGGTAAAGTGACCAATGCCTTTCTTAAGCATTCCCAAGTATGTGAAAACATGCAAATTAAGTTTATAATTTTAGAACAAGTGACACCCGATCCACGGGGAGGGAACTGGGAAGCCAGATTGGAGTATCGGGAATTGTTTCGGCAGCTTAGATTGGACGCAGTTAGACCACCAGGTATGAACGACGCTTTGAATATAAACAGTGTGCTTAAATTAAGAAGGGCACGACTATAAAAGGGGTTCAAACAGGTCGTTTAATTCTACCATTAAGCACACTGGTATTGTATGTATTTGTAGTTTAGTTTTATGCCTCAGTTAGGTAACCATTTGTTGCATTTTGCAATGAAGAGGATGCACATTTATTTACTTGTTTCTATTATTATTATTTTCATTTTTTATTTTCATTACTATTTTTAAAAAAATTTTTTTCCATATGTTCTTAGATGCTTTGTCATACAGTATACACTTACATTTTTTGAGTTGTTGGATTTACATTTTGAGTCTGGCATTTAGATCAGAAGGTTCATCAAATATTCAAGGATGTTTTACATGCACTGTATTTTTTAAAACTGATTAGGGATGGTTCATTGGGGGGGTATGTCATGTGATTTTGTATTTAGTATTTAACATGGCTAACCACACTACAAACTATTTTAACTCTGAAGAAGCTCGGTAATAACCGAGCGAAAGCGCTTGGTCTATTGTTGGTTGTTCATTGGTGTGATTTGGACTACATACCAATAAAGGTGTTGTTTTTAACCTATTTGGTTTGAAAGTACATTCCTTGGAGATTCGGGTCCTGTGGCCTTGGATTTTGGTGGTTCCTGGTTTTGTGTCTGCATTTGTGGATATTTAGAGATATGGAACCATGAAAGAGTTGAGTGACTGAGTTTTAGGGTTGAAAGTTCAGTGAAGAACTTCTGATGGGAGATGGTGGCAAACACTTTGGACAAGTCCAGGAAGATGGAAGATACTAGTTTACTTTCATTTCTGTGTTGGATGACTGCATTAGTGAAACTTAGAAGGGCAGTTGTGATACTATGACAGGGCCGGAAACAAACAGTGCTGTGTATCTGTTAGATTATTAGATAAGAGGTAGTTCATGAGTTGGTTGTGAATACATTTTCTAGTATTTTGGCTAGGGGAGATAAAATTGCTATGGGTCTAGAATTAGACAGTTCAGTAGAGGGCCTTCCTTTATGTAATAAGGTCATGAATGAAATCTTCCAAATTATGGGAATATAGTGTTCTGTGATGGAGTGATTAGTTAGAAGGGCGATAGGTTAGGACATAGCATCAGCTCTAGCTAAATGTATTCTGTAGGTAAATTGTCGCATTTTTAGGGTTGTAGGTTTAAATTTGTTGAGCATTTTTTATGGTATTAGTTTGGATGGGTTTGAAAGAGAAGGTGTTGGTTTCATTAGAGATTGTTGAGATAGTTAGGGGAGCATTGCTGTTATTCTTAGTAAATGATAGTATAGAATTAGTAAAGCATATGTTAAAATGTGTAGCTATACTGTCTGTATTGCCTGTAGTTGTTGGATTTGGTGTTGAAGACTGACCAGGTTGGAGGTATTTTTTATAGTGGACCAGACTTTTTGTGGGTTGTTTTGTTGTTTTTGTTGGATTTTGCCAGAGTAGGTTTTTTGGTCACATTTTGTTTGAGTTTTGGCTTTGTTTCTCAGATGCAGGTATTATTTGAAGATGACTTGATTTTTGTTGGGATGCCTTTGTGCCCAGGTTTTATCTCTAAGTTTAAGTAATTGTTTGCTGTCTTTCATTATCCAAGGAGCGTAATCTGATTTTACTCTTATGGTTCTGCATGGTGTTAGCTTATTTAATGTGTTTAGGAAACTGTTATTGAAGTATTCTGCATCAGTATCTTAGGGAAGTGTTCTAAGTGGGGCCAAGTTACACTGCTGGAGGATGGAGATGAATGTTAGAGTTTTAAATATTTTTGTTCACGGATTTCTTGATGGATAATATTTTTTGGGGGGTTGAAGATGCTGTTTGATTAGGTAGGTAGGGAGGTGGTAACTTATGTTGTCAGGGAGGCAGCCTGAGTGATAAGCGTGTGATGGTTTGTTTGTTAAGATCCAGTCTAGAATTGACTTGTCTTTTGGTAATTTTGTCAACTCATGTTTCTGATAGTATTACTTGTGTAAAACCATGCAGGGTAATAAAGTTAGTGGAGATTTCTGAGTTACAGGAGAACCAGTCAGTGTTAACGTCACCCATTATGATGGTTTCCTGAGGAAATGTTAAGGATGACCAATGAAAGACTTCTATTATAGTGAAGTTGTTCCTAGTTAGAAAGTATATTTCAATAATGGTTAGGTATTTATTGGGGTTTATTTTGAGTTTGCTAAATAATATCTCAGTGTTGTAGGATTTTGGAGCATTTGGTTCTAGTTGTTCTAATTTGAGATTATTTTTTTATAAATAATTGCTATTCCACCTCCACATTTGCTTATTCTGTTACGTCTGTGGATGTTGTAACCTGAGGGCAGAATTTAATTGTTGTTTATTTCTGGTTTCAGCCAGATTTCTGTTGGTACTGCTATATCAGCGGAGTCGTGTAATAGACAAGCATGGAATTCATGTATCTTATTAGCCAAGCTCCTGACATTCATGTTGAAGAGTAATAGATTAGATCATTTAGGGGGAAGAATTAATTACATTGTGGGGCTAAAGTGTAGGTGGGATGCGAGTTTCATGTTATCCGATTTTGGGGCCAGGATTTGGGTGAATGTCACCACTAAGTCTGAGATGTGATATTGACTATGACAGTGCATTTGATAGTTTTAGAATTAGTTTAATATACTTACGAAAAATTTGAGATGTGTTATAGTAACATGCTTATTTATATGTAAAATGTTCTATATAGGTAGTAGTATAAAGGTCTGGTGCTATATCCAAGTTTATGGTTTATGTTTGGTGTGGGAGAGGGTGTGAAGTGGTAGGTGAGAAAAAAGTGGTGACTAGCTTAGAGTATTAGGGGAATAATATGCAAGAAAAGCATTTTTAGAGCTTGAGATGATGGAGAGTTATTTACTAATCTAGAAGGGGAGAGATTAATTGATGAGGAGGTGAGATAGGGTGTTCTATTTAAGAGAGAGACATATTGTTGTAGTCTTACTGGTTGAGAGGACCCTGTTGCAGCTCTTTATCTCACTGCAAAAACAATCATTTAGCAGCTTAGCTAAATACAGTGGTGGATTTAAACCTGGGCACAAGTGTGCATGCCAATTGTTAAAGCTGATGTACATTGGTAGCATGGAGGTTAGCAGGCATATGCTATGTACACTATAGCTTACAAAATGGGCAGCCATGGAGTATGAAAAAAGTCCTCCCTTGTTGACTCACTCGCTAATGCTAATGTTAATTGATTAAAGGTTTTTAAGGTCACGTCACAGTACTATTCATTTCTGCACTTGAGCGGAGGGGTGATGACCGATCTAGTCGAGAGTCCACAATTATTACTGGCTGCAGGTGTATTTGGTGGGCTGCTTAATTCCCATTGAATACAGCTGCAGTCAAATCCCTTTTTTTTCTTTCGGTGGAGTTGCTGAGTGACTGTTTTGCTTTTCAGATTCTGCTGCCTTTTTAATTCAAGGTTCTTTCTTCTGCAATAGGGTCAGACCACTCCATTTTAACTCTAGTGTTGTTGTGCAATGTGGCCACTGCAGTAGACACACACAGGCCTAGATCACATTCCTGAAGTGTTACTGTTCATTTTATTGGTACCCAGATTACCAAATTCCAACGGATCAGAAATTAAGCACTTTTTGTTAATTTTTTGTGAAGATCTGAAGGAGCCAGAACTTGAGCTGGAAAGATTTGGGAGTTAAACGACTGACTGAATGGTTCAATGTCCAGTGCAAGAAGCTACATTTTAAGTATGCTGCTACTGTAGTCCAAACTCAGAAGAAACAGTAAACCAGTATTTTCATTCATGCAAGAGAAGGAAGTACACTGCGGTGGTGGTGCTGCGGTAGTGTTGTCACCTCACAGTTAGACGTTGCCCGTTTGATTCTCAGTTAGAGCATCTTCTGTGTAGCGACATGCATGAATGGGCATTCCTTCGTTGAAGGTTGTGCGATAGGCCCAGCAAACCAGTATGTAAAAATCTACTGCCAATCATTAGCAGACCGGAGTTCCACTGTGGCGACCCCTAACCAGGAAAAGCCGAAGGACACACACACACACACACACACACACACACACACACACACACACACACACACACACACACACGCACACACACACACACGAGAAGGAAGTTAAAAGAAAGTGTGTGTGTGTGTGTGTGTGTGTGTGTGTGTGTGTGTGTGTGTGTGTTATTACAGGGATCCCCATTCTCTGTTAGTGCAAGTAATCATTCTGTTCAAACCATATGTAATGGGGGGGACAAAGGTCAAAAACTAGGGACAGATTTTAAATATTTTCTTTGTAAACTTAAAAGGTTACTAGAATAACAGGAGTTGTGTTAGTAGGTATTTTCTAAAGGATATAAAGTCTAAAACTGGAATGTATGTAATTATTTAGTGACTTCAATCCTCACTCCACTCCCTACACTACCCCCATTCCCACCCACCCCCACTTCAATTACAGGTGATATAAACCCCAACCCCTGCTCTTTCACTTATTTCTCTCCTTCATTTACTCCTCTAATTTCTTCCTGTACCCACTTCTCCTCCCTATCTCATACCACCTCATCTACCAGACACCTCAAAATCTTTGCACTTAATATTTGCAGTACCCTAAACAAAAGTCCCTGAATTAAACTCCTGGATAACTCTACACACTCCAGATATCCTCTTTACCCCTAAAACATGGCTTAAACCCCACATACCAAACAGATAAATCCTACCCCCTGGCTACAATATCTTCCACCAAGACAGACCAATTAAAAATGGTGGAGGGGTAGCTATACTTTTCTCAGAACACTTCTCAGTAATCCCCTTTCATACCCCCTAAGCTTTCACCCTGCTGACATCCTCATTGTCAACTGTAACTTAAATAAGCATAAAAAATAGCCATTGCTGATATATCTATTTATCTATATATATATATACCTCCTGGCAATAATAGCCCTATACTTGAACACTTTCTTGCTTGGGTCTCTCAAACCATCTCCTACGAAATCATTATTCTAGAGGATGTTAACATCGACTGGAATACTCTGACCTCTAACAGCCCCAACACTGGCATTAAAGTATACGGCTTCTCTCAACTCATCACCTCCCTTACTTGTTCTAATCAACAATCTAATGCTAGCTCTACTCTTGACTGGATACTTACCTCTCACCCCAACCACTATCATAATGCTCCACTCTCCCTGACACTCTTAGTGATCATCACCCTAACTCCATCCAGCGTCACCTGTGTCAACCTCCTAAATCTCACAAATATAAGGATTGGCAAAATCTATCTAACTTTAACCCTGCTATTTTTAACCAAACTCTTTCTTCTATAAATTGGTCTTTTCTATTCAGCCTCCCCCTCAAAGAAGCTGTTCTTCAATTTAACTGCATCTTCCTTAACACTCTCAACTCCCTGGCCACTATCAGAAGGATTCAGGTTAAATCCAACTATGCTCCCTGGATAAGCAAATAAACCCTCTCCCTCATGCAGAACAGAGACAATGCTTGGAAAATCTAGAATAAACTCAAAACCCATTCAGGTCTCCAAAACTATAGGGAACTACGAAACACAGCAAAAAAAAGTCACCCTTGACAAAAAAATCCTTTTATCATGACCCACAAAGTAGCCTCCACTATAAGCCCCCTATAATTCTGGAGTACCATCAACAAACCCTTACCCCCAGGGAATCTACCTCCTCATAATCCATCCCTTAACAGCTTTCCACTTGAAACTGGCACTCTTCTGAACACCTTCTTCTTAGACTCCATACAAAACCTAATTAAACCAAACAAGGATACCTGCCTTAACACCCCTCTCCCCCATCCCACAAAACTCCTTTCTCACGCAAGCCTGTGCCCACATCCATCATCAGATCTATACTCTATAAACTAAAACTTTGCTTCTCCTCTGCTGATAACCTGCCTCCACTATACCTCAAACTCACAGCCCCATTTATTGTCTATCCAGTCTCCATATTTATTAATGCATCAGTTTAGAAAAAAATTGCCCCTAATATCTGGAAAAGTCCTATATTATACCCTTAAATGAAGGAGGTAATTCCATAGACCCCTCCAACTTCAGGCCTATTGCTATTCTATTCTCTCTAAGATTCCAGAAAAGTGTGTACACAAGGAGGTCATCTCATATCTTATTTAGGAAAATCTCCTCATCCCAACATAACACAGTTTCTGACCACATCATAGCACAACTACAGCATTACTATCCTTCACTCACTGTATCACTACATTTTCTAATAATAAACTAGTGTCATGCCTCTTCCTTGACCTCTCTAAAGCTTTTGACACTGTGTCTCACAACCTCCTTCTATCTAGACTTTCTTCCTTTAATCTCTCTACCTCTACTCTCTCCTGGCTCTCTTCATACCTATCAAATAGAATTCAATCAGTCAAATGTCTCTCTGCAACTTCACATTTGCTCTCCGTTCAAACTGGTGTGCCCCAAGGCTCCATCATGAGCCCACTGTTATTTAACATCTTTACAAATACCCTCTACCAATCCTGCTCTCACTTCACACTCATACAATACACCAACGACTCCACCATCATCACGACCTCTGACAGTCTACCCCACCTACTCTCCCTCACTCAAGACACCTCAAAGCTTCATTCTCATTCTATTTCTAAACAACACTACTATTAAGGTTGAATCTCATACTAAACTTCTTGTGGTTTATATAGATGACCAATTTAAATTTGGCATCCACATCAATAACTGCATCAAGAAAACACACCAAAAACTAGGATGCTATACAGAAATAAAAAATTCTTAACACAAGAATCCTAATTGTCCCTAGCTCAAGCCTACCTACTACCTACCATTCTATATGTCCCCCACAATCTTCACTAACCTCCAAAACAATTTGTCAACCAAACTCAAACTTACATACCACAAAATTGCTAGATTTGCCACTAATCTCCCCCATCGTTTACATCACTGCCTCTCCTTACAAAAACTCCACTGGTTAGAACTCCATAATCAGCTCCTTCTGCCACAGCTCCTTCTGACACATACTATCCTCCATCAACCTGCAGCCTGTCCATCATTAGCAACCCTCATCTCTCCTTATGTCTCCAACTGGGAACTTCGTAGCTCTGACCAACACCTCCTTCAGATCACCAAACCAAATAAATCTACAGGAAAAAAGCTATATAGCCACTCAAGTTACCTCCTCTTGGAACCAGCTTTCTCTCCATATCAGAACTATCCAAAATTCTTGCAGCTTTAAACTCACTATAAAGGAATAGCTGCTTAACTCCTGGACCTGCCCCTGTAAAGATCCAACTTGAACTCAACCTCCTCTGCCTCACCCTTCCCCTCTTTTCTACCCCTATTACAGATATCTATTCCTACTTGTAACTTATTTCTATTTTCCCTTGCCTTTCATCTTTCCCTCCCACTCTACTCCTATCTTCACTTTATATTTCCACTTCCGATCTCTCTCTCTCTCTCTCCTCTTACATTCTACAACCCTCCTTATCTTTTGCCTTGTGCCAGGACCCTACTTTCTGGCACTATATGCCTCACTGCTCTTATACTTAGGTTAGCAATTTCCCATTCAAATAATGATTTTGATGAATCTGTGATACTATGCCACATAACAATCTATATCTATGTTCAATTTTCTTTCTCTTCAAACATTGCATAAAATGTAATTTACTAATGCTGTATGTATTTCCTTCATGACTGTATGCCTAAATAGTTGACTGATTGTAAAAGAAAATTCATTTTCTGTACTGGAGCTTTTCTCCTCAGGTCTCTGCTGAAAAAGGACATCTGCCCAACCAGACCAACCCAGTTAACAAATGGCAAATACATAAATAAATAAAATACATAAGAAATTAGTTGCCAGAGTACATTGAAATTGATGAGGAACTCAAAAAATATGAGGCAAAAATCTGAACATTCTGCTAAAATCTGGACAGATGAGAGGTACAGATCTCTCCCAAATGAGATGCAAGTGTTGCTAAATACATTGAAAACTAACCTTATGAGATTTGAGAGACGTAAACTGAAAGATGAATATTTAATAAGCACATGGTGATTGAAAGTGTAGATTCATTTAGGAACCTGGTTATATGGATAGATCCAGCTTTGAGTTTTTCTAATCATATTAACCATTTGGTTGATAGCGATATAACTATAGGTTATATAAAAAGATTTAGAAGGTCTAGAAAATCAGAAATGAAGTCATTGTTTGCTAGTTATATTAGATCCACACTAAAGTTTGAAATAGCAATATGGAAATCTTATAAAACAAGAAAACAAGCATGATTAAACTGGAAACAGTACAGTGGAAATATACTAAGGGCATCCATGGATGGGAAACTAAGTTATGAAAGACTAAAATATCTGATCTTGTACAGTATTTCATATAGATATTTAAGAGGAGACCTTATTTGGGTACATAAGCCATGTAGAGACAACTATTTATTTTATTTATTTACATTTGTTAAGCGGGAAAGTCCGACTGGACACAGGTCCATTTTCAGCGGAGGCCCGGGGAGAAAAGCTCCACAGTACATTAGAATGCAGTACATGAGAGAACAAAATATAGAACATACAATTGATTTTAATACATAATAGGTTATGGGAGGGTTGGGAGGGTAGCCTAATGGTTAAGGTGATTGCCTTACAAACACAAGTTGCAGGGTTTGAGTTTCACGAGGGATAATTGGCTAGGCTTAAAATGGCTTGCAAGGGCAATTAGCCTAGTACTACTCTATGAACCTATGAACCTATAAGAAGTTAACAGTTTTAGTTAGACAGTACTGAAGTATATAGTCAAAAACTTAAAAAAATAAATACATTCTTTTTACCAATATCTAGGTTTACAAGCTTTTTAGGGCAAATGTGTTTATACTTATCTGAACATGTGACACAATTAGATTGGTATGGATTAACCTGGAGTGTAACATGAGCATAGCCAGTTAACTACATGTGGAAATGTCTGGGGTTATCAAAAAGAAGAGAATCATCAGACAACCTTTGTTGAAGATTCTATAGGAATTAGTAGTCGATTAATTGGTTCTATTGATGCATGGAATAGACTACAAAATTACATTAAAGCAAGCACTAACAGTTTGGACACTTACTAAGGGAACAACTAATTGTACTGATTGAGTACAATGCCCCATTCGGAATGTATCTGACCCGACACTTGCAGCAGCTGGAGAGGCCACAAAAGTTCCTCACCAAAAGGATAAAGGGTCTCAAAAATCTGTCCTATGCTGCCCGACTGAAAGAACTCCAGCTCTATTCAGTCGCCACGCTTGCTCAGAGGTGACCTTTGCCTAACATACAAGGCCATGTCAAACCCAGATTTGATGAATATGCTTCACCTCAAAAAATCTAGATCCATCAGAGCCACAAGGGCGGGAGACTTAAACCTCGACACGGCTATTAATAGGACGTGCTGGAGGGATAGATTCATCACCCAAAGACTCCCTATGCTGTGGAACAAAATCCCGGTATATGTGAGGCAGAGCACCTCGCTTGCCTTGTTCAAGAGAAATCTTGACCAATGGATGGGAGATCGCAGATATACCCCAGGGATTACCTCAGTGTCACTGCTCGACAGAGGCACAGCAAAATAATGGGTATAGTTCCCCATACTAAAGGGGTGGCGTAAGCCACAAAACGATGGGCTAGGCTTGTAAATGCCCTCGGGCAGATAGCCTAGTATGAACCTATGAACTGTTTTAGTATTGGCAGGCTAGAAGGCCATTATTGCTCATGCTTGAAACATTTGTATGTAAGTGTATTTTTCACACTTTTTGAATATTTCAGATTACATAATATTCAGTGAATAAACTTCAGTATTTGTTATATATATATATATATATATATATATATATATTTAATATCACAGGCTGTCACCATTTGTTTAGTCACTTGCCAGCCTACATTAAGTATAATGCTGAGATGAAATGCCTAGTGATTAGGCTGCATTATACTACTCAGTGTTAGTATTGCCTTTTGAGCAGAAGGCTGTGGGTTCTATTCCCATACCATGTAGATTGATACTGACACTGCACTGCAGCATACGAGGAGTGCTGCACTCCTGAGTGTGCTGCTCTTTGGATGAGCTATTAAACCGAGACCCATCTGCTTGAGTTGGTGGTAGCTCTGGTGGATGTAAAAGACCCTTTGACAAGGCACCTGTTAAAACATAGGTGAAGTTCCTTGTTGCCCTGGCCAAACTTCACAAAGTAGTATAAATACCACCTCAGCTCAACCCTGACGTAGCTACCAGTCTAATGGGACTAACCCAGTCAACAAAGGGTAAAAAAAAATCTTCAAAAAAGTGGCATGACCAGTGCCTAGGGCCTGCATTATACATGTCAAGCAAGGTCCAAAATCAGAGGCAGATTTTATTTATCGGTCCTAGAAACTTAATTTTTAGAAACAACAACAAAAAATAGGTTTTGTGTTGGCATATATTTTCTGAAAGGATATGCAGCATAAAGCAGAAATGTTTTATAACAATCAGATGAGGAACAGACCAAAAATATAATTGGCATTGCATTTCCTGAAGGTTATGTAGGACTAATTCAACAAACTGCTCCAGTATTAAATTAGCAGATCAACACATTTTGCATTAGCATACATTACCAGATGGTTATAAAGTCTGAAGAACAAATGTCTGTTTACTAACTGCAGTCTACAATTACTTCCTGAAAAGCCATACAAGTAAAAAAGGGATACTATTCAAAACTGGGGCTAGTTGAAAACTTTGTGTTAAAGTTATTTTATGAATTCAACTGTCTGTGACACAAGCCCTCTTATCACGTTTTTCATCACTAATTCATTGTTGCAACATCCATCCGAATTGCCACCACTCCACCCACCAAAAACAACCCCCCCAATCTTGCTAAATTATTACACATCGCAACCATAAACCTTTAAAGTATCCGGAACAAAACTTCAGATCTGCATGCCTGGCTAGCCCATAATAAAACTGATATCCTTGCCATAACAGAAATCTGGCTAAAACCTAACATAAAGGACACAGAATTCCTCCCTCCCAACTCCAATGTAATACGGGCAGATAGAACTAACAAAAAAGGCAGTGGTGTTGCTGTCCTACTCCCCAGTACATTTAATATACATCCATTTACTGGTCAAATACAACAATTCTCTAATGTCAAAATCTTAGCCATCTTCCTGAAAATAAATAACTCTAAAAACCTCTGTATCATAGTCTTATATATTCCACCTGGAAATAACATACCAGTTTTAGAAGATGTACTATCTTGGACCTCCCACAACATAAAAAAGAAACCATAATACCTGGTGATGTAAATATAAATGGGTCACATATTAGCTAAAAAACTCCCATCAATACTATTAACCTACTTCATTACACCCGACTTATATCTACCCCAACAGATATAATAAAAGAACCAATGAAGGAGCCATCTTAGATTGGATCTTAGCCTCTGACCCTTCTAAAATCTTATTTGGTACACTCCATAACCATTTAAGTGACCATCTTCCTGCCTTTGTTATTCAAACTACTCCCCATCACAAAAATCATTATGTTAAACATGTTAGGAACCTACCTGACTTCAATCTATCCACTTTTAACAACACTCTAAAAATCATCAATTGAAATATCCTAAAAACTCTCCCGCTTGGTGATACCCTGCTCTATTTCAACACTACATTCCTAAAAATACTAGACAGTCACGCACCCCCACCCATAACCAAAGACTAAAAATTAATTAGACTCCTTGGTTAACTTAACCTACAAAGGAGCAAATGTTACTAAGAGATAAAACCTGGACACTTTGGAATAAACATAAGAATGACTCTGATCTAGTAAAATTCAAGGAACTTCATAGCCATGTAAAAAAAAACTTGTAATCAAAGATAAGAAAGCATACTACACTGAGCCCCAAAAAAGTCACAAACACAACCCCAAACAATTCTGGTCATCCATTAGTACTCTCCTTAACTACTTCTTCTTCTTTTGTCTGTTCCCACTAGGGGTCACCACAGTGGATCATCTGTTTCTGCATCTTGCTCTGTCACACCAACCACCTGCATGTCCTCTCTCACCACATCCATAAACCTTATATTAGGCCTTCCTCTTTTCCTCTTACCTGGCAACTCCATCCTTAGCACCCTTTTCCCAGTATACCAAGCATCCCTCCTCAAAACATGTCCAAACTACTGCAATCTCGTCTCTCTGGCATTATCTCCAACCCATCCAACCTGAGCTGACCCTCTGATATACTGATTCCTAATCCTGTCCATCCTCATCATACCCAGTCCAAATCTTAACATCTTTAACTCTGCCACCTCCAGCTCTGACTCCAGCCTTTTTGTCAATGCCACTGTCTCCAACCCATATAACATAGCTGGTCTCACTACCCTCTTGTATACCTTCCCTTTCACTCTTACTGGTACCAGTCTGTCACAAATCACTCCTGACACTCTTCTCCACATACTCCACCCTGCCTATACTCTCTTCTTCACCTCTCTTTCACACTCGCCATTACTCTCAACTGTTGATCCCAAGTATTTAAACTCATCCACTTTTGCCAACTCTACTCCCTGCATCCTCATCATTCCTCTATCCTTCCTCTCATTCACACACATATATTCTGTCTTAGCCCTGCTGACATTCATTCCTCTACTCTCTGGAGCATATCTCCACCTCTCCAGGGTCTCCTCAACCTGTACCCTACTCTCACTACAGATCACAATGTCATCCGCAAACATCATAGTCCATGGTGACTCCTGTCTGATCTCGTCTGTCAACCTGGACATCACCATTGCAAATAAAGGGCTCAGAGCTGAACCTTGATGTAATCCCACCTCCACCTTAAACGCATCCATCACTCCTACCACAGACCTCACCACTGTCACACTAACCCTCATACATATCCTGTACCATTCTTTATGTGAACATTGATGAAAGTTGGTGCATTTTAATTATCAGTGCATCCCTCTTCTCCCATTTCCTACACATAAGGATTTTCATATCTGTGAATTCTTATTTTAAAATGAGTGAAATTATAGGTTAAAAACAACAAATTAACTTATTGTGATTAATGATTGCAAGTTCTCTTTCCATATTCATAAATTGCCATTTTATGGCATATACTGAGTTTTTAAATTTAAGTGACAATAGTCTATTTTGTATAATCAGCAAAGGTTAAACTGAGTGATTATTGTCAATTTAATACTATTTGCTCAGAATGTGATTGTTACATTCTGTGACATTCCTAGTTCAGGCTTCTTGTTTCCTTTGAACAACGTTTTCTCTGGTTCGATCCTCGGCTGGGGTGCCTTCTGTGCGGAGTCTGCATGTCCTACCTGTGGTCACGTGGGTTTCCTCCGGGTACTTCGGTTTCCTCCCACATCCCAAAGACATGTTGTAGGTGGATTGGACACACTAAATTGGCCTTAGGTGTGAGTGTGTGCATGTGTGTGCCTTCTGTGGAAGATTGGGCTGCCTGGCTGGCAACTCAACACAGTAAAACTCCACTGGCAATCATGAGCAGACGGTGATCCACTGTGGAGACCCCTAACTGGGAATAGCCAAAAGAAGAAGAAGAAAACTTTGGCAGTTTGATGGCATATATAAACCATTAGTTACCTTGTAACAGCTTAAGTATTATGTATGGTCAGAATGGGTTACAAAACCACAATTCAAGTTAAAAGCAATTATATGAGTTGCACATTTACTTATATGAGAAAATCAGCATGCTTCCCCTTGATGTTCAATATAGTGTTTGTCATTTATGACAAGTTAAAACAGTAGTGTTATTATACACAAGCCCATGTTATTAAACTGAGTGTCTATTGTCAATTTAATACTATTTGTTCAGAATATGATTGCTACATTCTGTGACATTTCAAGTTCAGACTTTTATTGTTTCTCTTGAACAACTATGTCAGTTTGATGTCATGCATAAAACATTAATTACCTTGGTAACTGCTTAAGTACTATATAAGGTCAAGATGGGTTATAAAAACTACAACTGAAATTAAAGCAATTACATGACTTGTTATGCATATTTACTTATATAAGAAAATCATCATGCTTCCCTTTAATGTTCAATGTAGTGTATGTCATTTATGACAAGTTAAGACAGTAGTGTTATTATACACAAGCCCATGTTATTAAATCCTGTCTTTAATATCTAAGCTCAGCAGACTGCTTCATCTTATATGACGATTATATATTTTATATCTAGATTTACTAAAATCATACATTACTTAACTATTGTGTGTTTTTTTTTTTTTTTTTTTGGCTGTTGCTTAGTTATTTGAGAGACCACAAGCTGTAATGCTTATTCTTATTTTTTACTCCTTCCAAGCATGTTTATACAGTCCATAGACTTTAAATTAGTAGACCTTTCTAGTTTCTTTTTTGTTATAAGTATATTTCCATCCTTACATACACACATATCAGTACTTCAAGCACGGGCAACAATGCCCATCCAGTTTTGCCAGAATACCATTTGCTAGTTCATGTGGTGTGTTTCCAGGCTGTTCTTAAAATATCCAAACCAATATTTGTCCTGTTCCATTTTACCAGCCTGTTCCATGCAGTGACCACTCTGCTAGTGAACCACTCAACACACCTTCCATTTCTGGTGATTCTCTAGCACTTCCTGGCAACCCCAAACACCCCTAGAATCAGCTATCCCCATATGCCCAACACGTCGGAGCAAGCTTACCTCCCAGACTACTGCTCTTAGTCTTTCACAATAACTCAGACTTCCACTCTTATGGAAGTCCTTAATGTGTTTGTACCAAAATACATTTTAAATATAAAACTGCACTTATTTTTTATTTTTTTATCAAGAATCAACTTAATGAGCTAAACAGAGTGTTGGGAGACCATCAATATGCGTACTTGTGGTTTAAGACAGACCTTTTATTATATATACATACATATATATATATATATATATATATATATATATATATATATATATGGGTTCATATGATACCGTCGACAACTGACTAAATCGACAACCGGCCCTGCAGTACCAATTTACCGAAACCGCACAGCATCGACAGTTGAAATAACCGACACCGACTCTACCGACAACGCGCTACACCGACATCGCGTATTACACCTAACGGGTATTAACATGTGTGAGGTAGGGGAGGTATTTATAATGTTAGACTGAGTGACATAAGTTTAGCAATACCTCCCCTACCTCACACATGTTAATACCCGTTAGGTGTAATACGCGATGTCGGTGTAGCGCGTTGTCGGTAGAGTCGGTGTCGGTTATTTCAACTGTTGATGCTGTGCGGTTTCGGTAAATTGGTGCTGCAGGGCCGGTTGTCGATTTAGTCAGTTGTCGACGGTATCATATGAACCCATATATATATATATATATGGGTCTACTTCTAAAGACCGAACCAACGATTCCCCGACACAGAAATCACCGACGCCAGAAAACCGACAACACACAAACCCGACAACGCGAAACACCGAACACCATAACACCGACACACTACACGTAAACAACACAGTACACTACAACACATATCCACTAGCCCTAACCCAAACCCTAACCCTAAGGTCCGACACTACCGCACACTCTCCCTACCTGCACCCTAACCCTAACTCACTTACACACCCCGAACCCCAAGCTCCGACACTACCGCACACTCTCCCTACCTGCACCCTAACCCTAACTCACTTACCCCCGAACCCCAAGCTCCGACACTACCGCACACTCACCTATCACACACCCTAACCCTACATCCCTGAGTATTGCACACTTACCTGTCCGCTCCCTACTCCTAAATCCCTCACTATCGCATACTTACCAGGTCGCGCTTACACATTCCCCTTGTCGGTCTTCCGTCTGTCGGGATTCGAGCGTGTCGGTCAACTGCGTTGTCGGTCGTTTGGTGTCGGTGATTTCACTGTCGGCGAATCGGCGTTTCGGTCATTAGAAGTAGACCCATATATATATATATATATATATATATATATATATATATATATTTTTTTTTTAACAAAAAACTTAATTGCCAAGAATCATCTCAGAGGCTCCTCAGAGCCGTTAAGCATTATCGTCACTCTGTCTCCTTTACCATAGCAACCTGGGAGCGTCTGTTTATATTAGTGTGTCTGTGTACTGCATACCAGAGGCTCATGATGTACCTGAAGCAAAGATTCACTTCACTGCAACTTCGAGCGTAAATTCCCTCCCTTTCAGTGAGGCAGCAGCCAGGAAAAGAACAGACAGTAAACAAATAAAAAAACAAAACTCCCAACAAGCCACCCCAACAAGACTCCAGCCTTCCCACCTCTCACTCAGCAGATGTATGAACAAACTATTCTCTGCTAAAATATCCTCAATCACAGTTTTATCTACTCCCTTCCCCTGGATCCAGGCTAAAACACCAAATGTCTCTTCCTAATAAACAAGCATCAGTAAACCTCGGTCACAAGCCACAACCCACAGCTCCCCGGAGACAAAAACAGCAACATACAACAGCTGGCAGACACAGCTGCATCCACACACAACAGGTCAGGTTTAATTAAACAGCACTGAAAGCTATGATACCTGCCATAACTGATATTAACTATATTTAGACAGAATAATGATGACATTTGTACTAAGAGCTTGCTACTATTATTTAACTAGGATATACATGACATTTCTAAATCACACTTTAACTGAAGAAGGCATTAGTCTCCATGACAGCATTTTTTTCAAACACTCTACTGTTACTGCTATTATATATGATGTTGATTTGTTACATTTGAGTCTGAACTCTGATGAATGGTACCTTGTTGAATTAATTAATTACTTAAATTATTATAAGTAAAATCAATGAAAAATGAACAAGATAAGTATATATTGAGTTCAAGTAGGGGAACAGAAACTTCTATGTCTGTATTATATGTTGTTTTGTTTGGCTTATATATAATGTAAATAGTAACCCATCTTGACCTACCTTTATTTGTGAAGAATTACTGGACTCTGAACATTCTGAATAAATCATTACTGTTTCTCAGTTGTTTAAGAAACGCTCCTTTTTATTTTCAAATAAGAACAGATGACAAGTGATGTACCATATCAGTTGATACTTTGAGAGATGTAGTTGTAAGAGTTATTTTTTGGGACAGCTATCCTGGAATCGGTATTTTGTTTCTTCTTTCTAGCATCAGTCCAAGGATTTGTTTCTTTTATTCTTTTAGGAGTAGGGGCCATCCATTCCATTTCTTCTGGGATAGACACTATGTCGTTTTTGATGAATATAGTAGCTTCTTCTAAATCATTAAATGTTCTCATCTCAATGGCAAAAAGTATTTTTATCTTGGCTGGAAAGGCCAGCTGTGCTTTAATGTCATTTTGTTTCAACAGTTTTATTATTGGCCAGCCTTTTTTCCTTTGTTCTAGTATTCTGGAAGAATAATCATTGTCAAACCTTATCAGGCTTTGATTGTATTTTAAGGGTGATTTTCTCCAAGCAGATTTTAATATTAGTTCCTTGTCCAGAAATGAAAGAAATTTTTTAACTATGGATCTAGGTGGAGTATTTGTTGAGTTAGAAGCAGGTTTCCTCAGTGCTCTATGTGCCCTTTCAATTCCAAATGAAAATCCCTCTTTTAAGTCTAAAAATTCAGGAATCCGGGTTGTTAAGAATGAAATAATGTCCTCCTTCAGTGTTTTCAGACAGACCAAAGATCCTTAAGTTGTTTCTTTTTTCCCTGTTTTCTAAGTCATCGATTTTGTTAAGCAGCTATGTACTGTGTTTAAGCAGAAACTCTTGTTGGGATTCTTCCTCCTTGAGTCTCCCTTCAATGTCATTTAGAGAAGTCTCTGTATTTGTTATTTTTGTGTGGTGTTTGTAATAGTTCCTTAAGAGTATCAGTCTGTTTTGAGAATTTAATTTGAGGTTTTCTAAGTAATTTTTAAAGCTATCCATCTTCAAAGATAGTTCATGTAAGGTAGATGTCATCAATTGCAGTTCTTTTTTTCAAAGCATCTGGATGATAATTCCTTGAGTTGTTCATATTCAGTGATTCAATATATCTCCAAGTTACCTGATAGGAAAATTTTTGTATATCTCCACCAAAATTGATATTTATGTAGTTTAGCAGTTTATCTATATATTTCTGACATTTTAAACTTGAAAATAATAACATTTTCCTATATTATTATACTAGTTTATGGACCTCTCAAAATACACTGCTCTCAATTGGCCATCTAGGGTCCTCCCCAATGCAACCCCTACTGACCTTCTCTATACTTCTCCATCAACACTCTCAGAGCAAACATCGCATCTGTAGTGCTCCTTCCCAGCATGAACCCATACTGCTGCTCATTAATCATCACCTTCCTTCTTAACCTAGCTTCCACTACTCTTTCCCATAACTTCATGCTGTGACTGATCAGTTTTATCTATCTGTAGTTACTACAGCTCTGCACATCACCCTCATTCTTAAAAATTGGTATCAAAACACTTCTTCTCTACTCTTCAGGCATCCTCTCACTTTCCAAGATTTCATTAAACAATCTGGTTAAAAATTGCACTGCCATATCTCTTAAACACCTCCATGGTTCCACAGGTATGTCATCTGGACCAACAGCATTGCCATTCTTCATCCTCTTCATAGTTGTTCTTACTTCCTCCTTCCTAATCTATTGCACTTCCTGTTCCACTAACCCCAGATCATCCAACCTTCTTTGTTTCTCATTCTCTTCATTCATCAGCCCCTCAAAGTACTCTTTCCATCTGCTCAACACACTCTTAAAAATGTATTTTAATGTGCGCTCTGCTGTGCTGGATCCAAAGTATTCTTAAGACACACAGTCTTGCTGTGCTGTTTACTGCTGAATCAGAGACACAGAGTTTTGCATGACTCCATCTGTAGTCTGTTTAAAGCACCAAGCCTTTCAAATTGCACACTGATAAAGAGATATATTTTGCAGCTATAAGCACAATTACAGATAACTTATTTTTATAACAAACGACATGTACTCTTTTTGTCAGATTGTAGCATATATTTACAAAGTTTTCCTTCATTACAGCTATGAATAATGACTTTTACAAAATACATCTCTCTGTCCCTCTCTCTCATAACTGAATAACTACAGTTGTTATATAGAGCGCTAGTCACGCACATAGATTTTGTTACTTCCTCTTGGTATATTTTTTGGCCTTCTGTGGGAAGTCATATAATGTCTGTTTTTAGACTTTTCTATTGTCTTGTCAGCAGTTCTGCTGATGTGAAAATGCACAAATGCACTCAATCAGAATAACAGAAGTATGAAAGGAAACATTTGTTCTTCCTATTGAAAAAAGATCACGTATTGCTGAGTTTAGATATTTGTTCTGCAAATATGAGAAAATCATGTGATACTTGCTTTCCAATATTGTTTTTTTCTGTTATACATATAGTATGAATGCCCTTTTTACATTGCTAAACTCTATACATATATTCAAGCAAACTTTTTATTCTATACTTTATCTTTCAGCATATTTACAACACAATTAATTTCAGCCTTATATTCATAATCTTTAACAATTCCCTCTTTTTTAAACATATTCAGAACACTTTATACTGATATGTATTATTGATCACATTATATAGAAAACACATTAAGAAACAAAACCTTTAGTTTTCTTTTGATACAAGTCAAAATGCAATTGTACATAGTTAATACAATGATATAAAAGTATTACTACCAAAAGTGAATGTATCTAATAACTTTTTCTTTTGCAGACCATTCTGTGAAAATATTTTTATTAGTTATGAGCTGTGTCTGCTTTAGTTTTATTTTTTAACTTGATTAATTTATTCTTTTGTAATTACAGAATTTAATTTATGACTTAGAACTGTTCCATTAACTCTTTGCAACTGTTGAATTAACTATAAGAGACAAGAACTATGTGCTACTGCAAGCATTTGTACACTGCTGAAAATATAAAGTTTTAATGCCATTTTAACCATAACATCGTGGTTATATTTTTGAACTGCCCAAAAACTTTAACTGGCAGTGAAATATACTCTGAAAATGCTGTTTACATATTAGTCCATTAGCTGTATGAATACAGTATTTTAATATAATTTTTCTCTAGCTGGGGTAACCAATACTAGTAGAGATAAAATGATAGTCCAAAAACAAATGATAAAACTGCAACTTGAAACCAGTGATAATATTACAACTTGACAAATTCTTTTGAAAGTATTACAATGTATTCTGTATAGTATGTATTTATACAGACTGTTTGTTATTAATGCATTTCAGTCTAGTAGGTATCTTTAATTTTTTTCCATTTGTACATACAAAGACTATCATTTATACTGAATTCTTCTGCATTTGTACATACAAAGACTATAAAGTGCATTTAGTATAATCTTACAAATTTAGCAAAATCTTGGAAAATGTTTATGTCTCTTTAGAAATATCTAGTGGAATTGCCACCAGAGGCAACTATGCTTTCTGGATACCAGCATTGTCTTGCAAAAACATATTAAAAATAATGACCAGTCTTGCTATTAGAAACATTTATGCATTTTGCATATATTTATTCTCTATTGTATAGCTTTAATAAAGCAATTTTAAACCCATCTCTTGTATAGCGTTGCAGTTTAACATGTTGCAAATACAATTTAGTACTAAACAATACAATAATAACTAGCATAAAATATCTTGGACTTTCAGATTTAATCTGTTTACCAGTGTTTCTTATGCATTAATACCTGGTTTTTCCTTCCCCCTAAAAGAGTATTGTCAAGAAGGAATGAAATATTATTTCTTCCTGTAGCTCTATTTCAGACCCTTGTGCAGTACTACTTATACAGTCAGTGTAAAACTGAGAGAGTGTCCCTCCCCCTGTAGTATACTGCAGTATTGTTTATTTGCTTTATGCTATGAGAATAGAATGTATACCAGCCCAATACTTTTAGACTTTTCTATTGTCTTGTCAGCAGTTTTGCTGATGTGAAAATGCACAAATGCACGCAATCAAAATAGCAGAAGTATGAAAGGATACATCTGTTCTGTTCCTATTGAAAAAAAAACATTCTATGCTTTATCTTTCAGCATATTTACAACAGAATTATTTCAGCCTTATATTCATAATCTCTAACAAATCTCCTCACTTGTAAGTACATTTCCCTCATTATCATTTATCACCCTTACCTGCTGTACATCTTTCCTAGCTTGGTCCCTCTGTCTAGCCAATCGGTACAGGTCCTTGTCTCCCTCCTTAGTGTCCAACTTTTCATACAAACCTCCATACATCTTATCCTTAGCCTTCACCACCTCTCTCTTCACCATACGCCTCATCTCCTTATACTCCTGTCTACTTTCTACATTTCTCTGACAATCCCACTTCTTTTTCATCAACCTCTTTCTCTGTATACTCTCCTGTACTTCCTTGTTCCACCACCAGGTCTCCTTGTCCTCCTTCTTCTGTCCAGATGTCACACCAAGCACCTTTCTAGCTGTCTCCCTTACCAGCTCTGCTGTAGTTACCCATCTATTTGATAACTCTCCTTAACCAAGGTACAAAAAAATAATCCTTGCCCCCACCCTGACAAATTTCCAGATCTGATAGCAAGTTTATTTAACTCCTACTTTATTGACACTATAGCTAATATTACAACCAATTTCTCTCCCTGCATCTAGCACCCTAGACCAAACTACTGTATTGCAACACACACAATCCCTACCTCCACTCGCTACCACAAACATCCCAGATCAAACCACCCTTCCCACTTGGGGGATATATGTATATCTCCCAAATATGCAACAAACTCTAGAAGATTTAGGATCTTTGCCTGAAAGTGTTTACATTAATATTTTTATACCCCAAGTAAACTCCAAAGAATTTTCCTCAAGTGCATAGCAAATGTTGGAGATGTGATGGGCAAGAAAGATGGGCTGGGAATATATTTTTTTGGGAGTGTAATGAGCTGGCAGACTTTAGGGATTCTCTGCAGACAGCTCTGTTGGAGATGCTCAGTGAGTGGATTGGAATGGCTGGGGATATGATTTTTTTGTGCTATGATACAAAATCAGAATTGCCTAGACACAGTAAAACCTTGCTGAGTCTAATTATGGTGGCTGCCAAAAAACGATTGCTAGAAAATCGAAATCAAAGTCTAGACCAGCTTTACTGCAAGTTGTAAATATAGTAACAGAGATAAAACAACTGGAAATGGTATCTTTGGAAAAGAGGAGGTGCAAACTACATAGGAAAAAATGGGAATTGTGGCAACAATATATGCAGAGAAGGAACAGGATTTGAATGAGCCATATAATGCTTAACTGACAATGACTAGATAGATTATAAGTGATGCATAATGTTTGCAACTACAATTGCTGTTTCAATTGTGTCTGTGATGTATAAAGTTAGCAACTAAAGTGATGTCATTTTGTTTGTTTTTTATTTTTTATATAAATGTAAGATTGCCTATGTAATATGTGATAATTTAATGCTGTTGTTGTATCTTTCGGCTTTTCCCGGTTAGGGGTCGCCACAGTCCGCTAATGATTGGCAGTAGATTTTTACGTGCCGTGTTACCGGCCCTGACACACAACCTTCAACAAAGGTACACCCATTCATGCATGTCTCCACACAGAAGATGCTTTAGCTGAGAATCAAACAGGACAACGTCTTACTGTGAGGCGTCAACACTACCGCAGCACCACCACCACAGCAATATGTGATAATTTAATAAGGATGTTTATTTAAAAAATCCACCATTTCCACTCACACACAGTCCCAGTCCCCATCATCCTCCCACTTAAATAGTCCCACAAACAATTCCAAGTCCATTTTCAAGCCTATATTCACACTCTCAATTGCCCCAACCTCTCTCATAAAAAACTACTTCAAAAACTAAAACCTTGTTCCAATGCAGTAGACAAATCACCTACTGACTATCTAAAATTCACCACAGACACAATTGCTTACCCCATTAGTATACTGATAAATTGATCCATACAAGAATCCTATGTTCCCAATTTTTGGAAAAAAAGCATATATTATACCACTCGACAAAGGCGGTTCCTCAACCGATATTTCCAATTTTTGCCTGATAGCTATTCTATTCCCCTTTTCTAAACTGTTGGAAAAATGCTTACACAATCAACCTCTACAATTTATTCTCAACAATTAAATGCTTTCACAAAAACAATATGGTTTTCAGACCAGGTCATAGCACTTCCGCTGCCCTAATATTCTTTATGGACCAAGTTAATACAACCTGTGACTCCAGGAAATTTGTGTCCACTCTATTTCTGGACCTATCCAAAGCCTTTGATACCATCTCTCACAATCTGCTCCTCTCTCAGCTTTCTAACATTGGACTCTCTACTTAATCACTCAGCTGGTTCAATAGCTACCTAACAAACAGAGGACATGCTGCAAAATGGCAACAATCTATCTCTCCATATATGCACAGCTTCACTGGGGTCCCCCAGGGCTCTATTCTAGGACCTCTACTTTTCAACATTCTTATTAACAACCTCCATTTAGCATGTCACCAAGGTTCTATTGTACAATATGCAGATGATTTCACTATTATCTGCTCTGAAACAGACTTAACTCAGCTGCAACACACCACTCAGTCTGAATTCTCCACCATGGAATCATGGCTTCACAACAACCATCTATCTCTAAACACCAATAACTCCAAGCTCCTAATTTTCCCTCCAAAGAGAAATACTCCCCTCAACAAAATACAATTTAACATACTTTGAACCCTGAAACTAAGAACAAAAACTGTGCAAAAAGAAAAAAAAAACACCACTCAGGAATGAAGGTAACAGGCTTCGGTCACTAAAAAAATTGTTTTTTTAATAAACCTTTAGTTTTTAGTAATAATGAAGTTAATGTTTTATCCACCCTTATGGAAATTATGTTAATGAACAATTTTGTGTACATTGATGGGCAGTATGTTTATCAAACCAAGGGTGTGGCAGCGGGGGCTTCTTGTGCCACGTTATTTGCCAATGCGGTACTTTTACAATGGTTTGAAAAAATGTTACCTGTTTCCTGGAAATAATGCTTGAGATTTTTGGGTGACATCTTTATAGTCATGTGATTAATTGGGTTTTAAAAGTCTGCTTTTGTATGTTGTAACTAGATTCTGATGAAGTCAGGTTTGTTCTGACGAAAACGCTTAATCAAGTTTATTAAACAATTTTTTAGTGACTGCAGCCTGTTACCTTCATTCTAATGAAAACGAGGCCCATGAGTTTATTGATTATTTGAACAACACGATGGATTTTTTGGAGTTTACCTATCACTATAATAGGGATGCTACCAACTATCTGGATGTTTGTCTAAGTAAGGATTATTGTAGGCGTAGGCTGGTTATCAAAAGCCTACCTATTCTAACAGCCTCTTGCACTATGACAGTAACTATCCTGACAAGTTAAGGGGCAATATATTAGATTGGCCAGTTGTCTGATGACTGTTTGCTGTTGGAGGAATTTAATAAATTGAAGGCTATATTTATGTCTAGGGGATATCCTAGGTCCCCAATTTATGCATCAGGAAGTGTTACACGAGAGAGGGTGGTAAGTTGTTTCCACTTTTAGGTATTGCTCGTACTCAAGTGGTTAAGAAGCAGGTTACACTAGGAACTAATGAATATTCTTTTTCCTTTATTTATTTATATATTTATTTGCATTTGTTTACTGGGATGGTCCAGCTGGGCCAGAAGTGCCCATTTTCAGTGGAGTCCTGGGGAGAAAAGCTCCACATATAAGACATTTCACATACTAAATGTCTTTATTAATGTAAAGTCTGTATTGTATGTATTATTGGCAGCTTATCCAATTGGTGAAATAAAAAACAGTACATAAGTAATCATTCTTAAATCAAAGATATACAAGCAATACAGAGTATATACATGAGAACATTCCTCTCCCATACACAATTTATTACTACTTTTACTCGGAAATATGAGGTTGTTACTGGTATACTGAGAAAATATTGGGAGTTTTTTTTTCTTGCTTTGAAGGGACTGGTTGGGTTATTGGAGCAAGACCAGTTATTGTGTATAGGAGAGGTAGATCCCTTAATAATTTGCTTGAGGGAAAGGGAGACCAACAGGTTTCTACTAGTAGGAAGAGGGGTACATTCAAATGCAATTGTTGTGGACAACGCAAGTGTATTCTGGAGGGTGACAAGGTTCAGGTTAATGTAACTAACATTTTTACTTCCTTTCTTTGTAATTGCAACACCAGGGGGGTGATGTACTTGGCTAAGTGCCAACAGTGTAAATATTTTTATGTGGGGAAGACCCAGCGAAAAATTAAAGAAAGAATATATGAGCACATGGCAAGTATCAGAAAGATGGACACAAATAGCTCTCTGTATAAACATATAGAAAAATACCCTGAGAATAGGTTTGTCTTTTATGGGTTGGACACTGTGGTAAGGGATCTTAGAGGAGGACCTTGGGAGGATTTAACTGAGGAGAGAGAGAGACATGGCAACTCAGACTACAGGATAATGTGTTCCCTGGGCTAAATGAATGCATTTCAATAGCCAGTACTTTGAGGCTTCTATCTTGTAAAGTATAAAACACAATATGTTTTAAAGTTGTAAAAGGTTATGTTGTTTTCTAAAAATGCATGGTGTTTACGTGGGTCAGTGTCATGTGATTAATTGGGTTTTAAAAGTCTGCTTGTGTATGTTGTAACTAGATTCTGATTAAGTCAGGTTTGTTCTGACGAAAACGCTTAATCAAGTTTATTAAACAATTTTTTACTGACTGTAGCCTGTTACCTTCATTCCTGAATGCTTTGAACTCTGAACAAAACAAAAATCAAAATAGTTACCAATACCAAACTGCTAGGTGTCATAATCAACAAAAACATAAAATGTGATCTACACATCCAAAATAATATCAGTAACACCCACAAAAAATTAGGACTTCTATACAGACATAAACAATTCCTTTCCTTCCTATCAAAACAAATGCTGGCATCCACCTATCTACATCCTTCTCTGGTCTATGGTTCCCAACTGCTTACTAACCTCCAATCCTCACTTAAAACTAAACTAGAAATCTTTAAATTTCTCTAAGCAGCTGCAGTCCTTGGTGTTGTGAGCTCCCATTGCCTGTACATTGCAACTACATAGTGGGTCTGGTTTGTTCCCCTCCCCATACTTGAGAGCACGGACACTCCAAAAATTAGAAACTTCAGAAAACTTAACTTCTAGTTGATCACCTCCACATCCTCTCTGCTTCTATCCAGTGTCTGTACATCGCAACTACATAGTGGGTCCAGTTTGTTCCCCTCCCCATACTTGAGAGCAATCCAAAAATTAGAAACTTCAGAAAACTTGACTGCTAGTTGATCACTTCCACAGCCTCTCTGCTTCTATCCAGTATCTGAACATCACAAGTACATAGTGGGTCCAGTTTGTTCCCCTCCCCATACTTGAGAACATGGACACTCCAAAAATTAGGAACTTCAGAAAACTTGACTGCTAGCTGATCACCTCCACAGCCTCTCTGCTTCTATCCAGGTGCTTACAACTGCTATTTTCAGCTATACACTATGGAATTTTATCTTGTAATCCTTTCAGTAGCACTAGCTATTGCTTTGTTAAGCAAACAAGTATTTGTAGTGCCGTTGATTGAGCTCTGTATAGGTACTGGCAACTGCAATGTACCCCCCCATGACTTCCAAGTTATTCTTACCTTTTTTTCTCTCCTCCCCTACCACAGTGTTTAAATTAGGCTGCATGTAAACTTATTTAACTCCCCCTCCCCATTTTGTTAGTTAGACTCCATCCTTGTTAAATGTCTTATCTAGTAGAATATCTCCCTAGTCTAAATTTTCCTGATTTCTGCCTGCTTCTTTTGACTTTTGTATTTTTCCTAATTTCTGCCTGTTCCTTTTGACTGTAGGACTTGCTCATATTTTACTTACCTATCCTCCTGTTCCCAGGTCTCTGATTGATTTTGTAGACTTTTTATTGCTTTGTCTGGATACTCTGCCCTTTCTCTCTCCTGCCTTCCATCTATGTTCTTTACCCTTTAATAATGTCCAGTTTATCTACTTTCTGTGCTTCCCGCCACTGGTTATTCTTTCTCTAGCCTGCTGTCCTTCTCTACCCTATCCTGCTGTGCTGTTATACCTTCCTATACCTCAGATTTTCTCCCTCTGCCTTAAATCCATACTCTTCTGCCTCTCTGAATCCTGACTCACCTCCATAGCTCACTGATTGTTTTCTTAGGGAATCTTGTCACTTCTTGTAGTCACTCACTGTGTGTGTAGACCTGCTCCGTTCACCCTCGCTACACTCAGGCTCACTTCACTCCCCACCCATATCATTTCTTTTATACCTAACCACTTGTCAACTCCTCTCCTTCCAGTTCCTCCCCAACACTGCACCTCACTTCCTTCCTCTATCAGAAAATCCCTCCCACCTCCCCCTCTCCTATTACAACTCCAGTCAGACACTGCTACAAATATCACCCTTATATACATCCCACCTTTTCTTAAACTAATTAACATGTGCTGCACACATCCAACCCAACTACTAAAAGTTCCCATCTACACACTAATAGTCTTCAACCTACTCCTTCTTTCCAAGATGTCAAAGATGTGGAGCTAATCCTTGCCAAATTAAAAATAAACTCCAATAAACACATAGTTATTGCAGGTGGCTACATCCCACCAGGCAATAATATCACTCAAATGGAAAACCTGCTTAATTGGATGTCCAACTCCATTCCACATGAAACCATACTATTAGGAGACTTTAGTATTGACTGGCTCAACTGCTCCAGCCATAATCCCACTGCCTTTATAAACCTCCACAGGTTTACCCAAACTATAACTCCCCCCACTAGAATTGACAAAACATCCAATCACCAGTCCATCTTAGACTGGATCCTCTTATCTGACCCGATCTTATACAGCAATCTGGCTGTCTTCCAGATATCCTAAGTGACAATCATCCTACCTATCTAATTAGGAACAAATCCCAAACCATCAGCCAACCTATCCTCAAAGTAGTTCATAACATAAAGACCTTCATACCTACTGACTTCATCAATGCACTAAAACATGCAACTGGACTCCCCCTAAAGCAATTATCTCTAGACAAAGCAGTTGAATACTTCAACACAACCTTCCTAAAAATCCTGGACCAATATGCACGCTCCCGAACAATTAGAATAAAAACTAATCATGCCCCATGGCTAACAAATCCCACTAAAACTATAATGAAAGAAAGGGACAACACCTGGTCTCAATATCAAAAAAAAACAAAACCACTACCTTAAGACAAAATTACCTACATCTCCGGAACAAAGCCAAAAAACATATCAAACTAGACAAATCTAACTGCTATCAAAACCTACAAGAAAAATATGCTCATAACCCCCAAAAATTCTGGAACACAATAAATTGTATACTGCACTCAGGAAAGTCCACTACACCAACCCCTGTGCTACCAAATAATCATGAAAAAATACCTACACAATTTAATAAATTCTTCATCGAAACAGTCCAGACTCTTGCCAATGCCCAAAATAATAGTACTACCCAACCCACACCAATAACTACTACAACCCACCCCAATACACAAAACAATACCCCAGTTTTCAACTTCACCCTGTGTCCACCAAGGCAATTTCTAAACTCTTTAAGAAACTTAAACCAACCACTCTAGGAGCTGATAAGCTACCAGTAGACTTCCTTCAAATATCAGCTGAAGCTATACTCTATCCAGTCTCCATTCTCATTAATAGATCTCTGTCAGAATGCAAAGTAACCGCCTCTTGGAAAACCTCCCATATCATCCCACTGCACAAAGGAGGTAACTCCTTAGAACTTATCAACTATCGCCCTATAGCTATCTTACCACCGTTAAACAAAATATTAGAAAGAGTAATTCATGCTCAACTCATGCAATACCTCCAGAATAACAACCTACTCTCCATATCCCAGCATGGCTTTAGACCTTCCCACAGCACCACAACAGCATTATTATCATTTACCAACATAGTTAACCACCACAGAAACAAGGGTCTATTCACTTCTTCCATATTCTTAGACTTATCAAAAGCGTATGACATGGTAAACCACAGCATGCTTCTTGCAACTCTATCTACCCTAAATATAGGTCCCTCCTCTGTGTCATGGTTTAACAGCTATTTGTCAGATCGACAGCAAGCTGTCCTATGCCAAGACCAATTGTCCACCCTGCTACCAGTGACTATAGGAGTCCCTCAAGGGTCTATCCTCAGCACTCTGTTGTTTTCTCTATTTACTAACCAGATATCTTCATCCTTACCAACTGCCTCAGTAGTACAATATGCTGACGACACCACCCTAATATGTGCCACCCCCACCCTAAGTGAACTCCAAACCCTAACTCAAAACACTTTCACCCTAGCCGAAACCTGGTTCACTAACATCAAACTTCTTCTTAACCCCCAAAAAAAAAAAAAACAATTCTCTTTGGCCCAGGTAGAGCTCCTCCCCTGAGCAACAACTTCATCATCAACTCCAAAGAAAACATTCAAATTAATCCAACCACACATACTAAACTGCTAGGCATAGAGATAGACAATAACCTGAAATTCAACATCCACATAGCACAAACCATCAAGAAAGTCAATAAAAAGCTAGGCCTCCTCTACAGGAACAAACAGTTTATGACTAAACATGCCAAAGTTACCATCACTAGGACTCCTCTCCTATCCATCCTCCTCTACGCCTCTCCCATCTTGATTAATCTACGCCAAACTGAACTAAATAAAATGGAATCTTGCTATAATAAGATTGCCAAGTTTGCTTCTGATGCTTCTTATAGGTCCCACCACTGTCTATCCCTAAAACAGCTTAACTGGCTTGAGTTGCCTCATATACTCATGCTCAATCAACTCTCTATAGCTCACAAGCTCTACCACCTCTCTGAGTTAACCCCAGCACTTCAGCATTTAATACAGCCCCACATTACCACTAGAACACTATGATCTAACAGCCAGAACCTAATAACTGCCATCCAATATAAAAACAACAAACTCTTTGCCAGCACCATTGCCAAAACCTGGAACACACTACCAATCCATATAACTTCTATCACTTCCTTCAATCATTTCAAAAAAACTCCTTAAAACCCACTAACCCATTAACTAACTGGCTATGCTCATGTTACACTCCAGGTTAATCCATACCACTCTAATTGTGTCACATGTTCAGATAAGTATAAACACATTTGCCCTAAAAAGCTTGTAAACCTATATATTCGTAAAGAAAATGTATTTATTTTTTTAAGTTTTTGACTATGTACCTCAATGACTGTCTACTGTACTGTCAAAGCTGTTAACTTCTAATCTATTATGTATTAAACTCAATTGTATGTTCTATATTTTGTTCTCTCATGTACTGCATTCTAATGTACTGTGGAGCTTTTCTCCCCGGGCCTCCGCTGAAAATGGACCTGTGTCCAGTCGGACTTTCCCGGTAAATAAATGTAAACAAATAAATAAAATAAATAAATAGAAATGTGCTACAACAAAATCTCCAAATTTGCAACAGGCTCTCACCGTTCCGCCCATCACTGCACACCCCTAAAAACATTAAACTGGATGGAATTCTCCCACTATCTCACATATCTACAACTTTCCACCACACACAAACTTCTCACAAAACCTCAGGATTACCCTGCCCTTAGTTCCTTATTTTCCCACTACAACCCCAGCAGGTCCCTACAATCTGAGAACCAGCTCCTCCTACAAATCCACAAACCAAAACTACCCGCAGGCTAACTACTTTACTCTTGAACACTAGCAAAAACTTGGAACAGCCTTCTTCTAGCCATTTGCACCATTCATAGCACTGGCTCTTTCAAACCAGCTCTCAGAAACCACCGTCAAGCCAACTGGCTCTGTAACTGCACTAAGACCATCCATAACCTAGCTCTCAAATACCCTCCCATCATTCCACATGTCCCCTGCCCTTTCCTCAATAACTTTTTTTGCACTCTTATTATACTATACCTCATCCTAATCTGTCTTCCCAGTGCCTTGCCCTTTCTACACTTACTACATCAATTTCTCTCTTACTGTTTTCCTTTTTTTACCATTACTCTTTTTCATATAACTTGCCTTCTTCCTCCTTTCACTCATCTTATCATCTTTACCCTTTCCTCTACCTACCACCTCATCCAGCACACTACATCTTCTCACACATTTCTCCTACTTTCTACTTCTATAATTTAGCTGCTAGAAAACTTATAATGTAATTTTAGTTCAGACCTCTCAAACTAACTATGTACTTGGCATAAAGCAGCCCTTTCTGGATAGACATACTAGCTAACTTCGTAACACAATTTAACCCATGCTGCTATATTTACACTGTATTGATTATGCTGACAGGGGCGGCTCGTGCTATAGGAGTGCGGGACTGCAGCCCCCTGCCTATAAAATGGGTTCCCCACCTGTAAAATAGATAAAATAAATTCCCCATTCTCCGCACCGTAGAACATATTAAAATAAAAAAAATTCTTGGACTCTGCGCATGCGTTCTTAGTTCCTGACTGCTGTGTTAGGCAGACCAGAACTCCAAGCACGCAAGCGCAGGCATTCCTGAGCTCCATACTGCTCTGTTAGGCAGGCCGGATAGGAAAGGCAGGAAACTCTGCCCTTCCAGCCCAGAGGTCTGTGCAGTGACGACCACACAAATGGAACGTCACCGGACTGCATCGCCCTCAGGCTGGACCGACAGCAGGAGGTTCCAGCCTCCTCATATCTTGTGGGAGACCCAATAGCATGCGAGGGCCATTATGGAGGACTGATCGGGCTGCATGATCACCATGGAGGAGCTGGGCTGAGGACAGGTGATCGCTGCAGCGGACTGAGCTGAGACAGGTAGGGTGTTTATGGAGGACAGAGAAGTGTGTGTGTGTGTGTGTGTGTGTGTGTGTGTGTGTGTGTGTGTGTGTGTGTGTGTGTGTGTGTGTGTGTCTGTGTGTGTGTGTGTGTCTGTGTATACAATGCCCCAGTTGCTTCATGGTGGTGGGTAGAGAATAAGGTTTGAACCCTGTACCTTGGGCCCAAGTGACAAGAGCCTGAATTCCCTACCCACCACAATTTGTAAAACATTTGTAGATTTTTGCCTCATATTTGTTCTGTTCCTCATAAAATCTGTGGTTTCTGTATTTTTCTTACTTAACACAGCCAGTGGTGCAGTGGTAGCAGTGTTGCCTGACAGCTATGGGTTGTCTCGTTTGATTCTTGGCTGGGGTGCCTTCGGTGTGAAGTCTGCATGTCCTCCCTGTATTTGTGTGGGTTTCCTCTGGTGTCCTTAGTGGATATTTGTCCCTATTTTTTGGACTGTATTCCCCCATTATTAGCTTTGTCCAGGTTTTTTGTGCCAAGGTTGAGAGCTAAGGTGATAACTGAACTCACTGAATATGTTTGGGGGCTGTATTCCCCCATTACTGGCTTTGTTCAGGTGTTTTGTGCTAAGATGTTGACAGCTATGGTGAGAACTGAATTCACTAAATGGTAGCCATTTAAGTTTCAGTCTTCCTTTCTTTCATAAAAATAGATGATTTGGCATAGTGGTATGTTGCTTGGGATGTTTTGCACAGGGTCCTGGATTCAATACTTCGCAGTGAAATGTATGGTGGTAACACAGCATTTTATTCTAGCAACTTTCCAACATTATGCAAGCAATGTTTAAAATGTGTCACTGTTTTTTGACTTTTGTCACCCCCCCCCCCCCAAATAAATTTTGGCTTTTTCCAAATTTCTTGTGCTGCAAAGTTCAGAGAAGCAGCTGAGTGTCGAGTAGAATTTACAAGGAGCTGAGAGCTGCAGGGGAACAAAAGTTTAGTGCTGCTTTTGCCAAGTCTACTTACATTGTAAATAGCACAACAGGTAGTGTACTTGCTTTTGATGCAGAAGGCTGTGGGTTCTTCTCCCACAGTAGGTAGAGCCATTGCTTATACTGTACTCTGTTGTAAAGGGGATGGATGCTGCAGTCCTCTTTGGCGAAGATAACTAGTAACTATGAACCTGTTATCAGTTTGCCATCCGTTCCCTATTGTGATATTACTAGCATTATCATTTTTTTAATGCAACATAGGTAATTTATTCCTCAAGGGCAACAGGCACTTTATTTGTAGATGAAACAATGGCATATAAAGTTGTTTGCTAGCAGTAACCTTTTCATTAGTTAACAGATTTCTTTAATGTGGAAATATTTAGATGGCTTTTACTTCTTCAGAGATCATGCATTTTTACTGATACTGGTGGACTGTAGAAGTTTGAGTAGACTTTTATGATAGAAATGTTCTGAATTAGGCAATTTTGTCATTATTGCTGCATGCATTTTGTTTCATTGTTTACCGGAAAAATGTTCAAAACAATAAATTTAAAATGCCCTCTAACAACTGTACTGTATTGTACAAGGAAAATAATTTAATACAGTCAGAAAGGTGTATCAAAGAGCATGTGTATGTTTCGTGTTCAAGGGGCCTATGATTTGTAAATAGCCTAAAATTAATCTTTATCTGCCATTGGCAAAATGTATTTTCTTTGAATGTAGGTTTCAATGCTGTTTCAATTAATGTGAGTTTCAAGGGCAGAGAAGTTTTAATGCTAAGTCTATTTTCATTGTGATACTGCATTGCTTTGTTTAGCAGATATCTATTAGGGTTTATGCTGTAAAATATAAAATAAAACTTTCGAATTAAATCCATATCATCGCAGAAATAAAGCAGTATGCACATTACAGTGTTTATGGCAAATGGGGTGAAATAACCAAGGAATGGGACATTGGAATGGGGCAAAAAATATGTACCCTTATTAGGTGTTACAAATTTCAACACCCCTAGTGTATTGATTACGAGTGAACCCATTAAGAATTACAAAAGAGCGTGTATAGTACAGTATAATAAACAGAGTAAAGACATACAAGAAATTATAGGTAAGAATTGGAATATTTTGAGAAGTGACGCTATGGTAGCGGAGAAATTAGGGGAAAAGCCATTATTTGTATTTAAGACAGGTAGGAATTTAAAAAGCAAATTTGAAGGTGGGCTTATAGTCAACAATGATAAGGGTGCGGTAGGGGGTACTAGTAAGTGTGGAAAATGTAACCAATGCTTTGCTATACTGGAAGACAGGAGCTTAACATTGGGGGATGTCAATCAAACTGAGATTACATTTAAGAAGAGTAACTGTCAGACCCAACATGTGATATATCTGGCTAAATGCATCAGATGTTGTTACTATGTGGGAAAAACCGACAGATGTTTAAGAAATTGGATTTACGACCACTTTTATTGCATAAGTTAGAAAGACACAAAAAATGCACTGTATAGACATTTAGTCGGAAGCCCAGGTTGTGATAGTTTTAAGTTTGTCATTTTAGAGCATGTAAAATCAAACCCTAGGGGTGGAAACATAAAGGTAAAACTGGGTGAGAAGGAGATAAAATGGCAGATATTGTTAAATGCAACTGTTTATCCTGGTATTAGTGAAAGTATTTCCATTATACCAGTATGAGAAGCAAAAATAAATTAGTGAAAAAGTATTTATATTAGATGCATATTTTACGAGTAAGTGATTTTATTGGATTTTAGCAGTATTGCATTAGGAGAAATGTATATATAAGTTATTATTGCACTGAGCACTTTAAATGACAACTGACTACAATTAATCATGTAATCTAATTGGAGGAATTTATGTATTTAAACCAAGCTTTTTAAATTGTAGAGTGTTCTGAGGAAGTCTACTACCTGTAGATGAAAGTGCTTAACCAGTTCTTATTATCGCTGTGGAATAAAGGTTTTTTATCGTAGCTGACAGTTTCATGATATTTGTGGAACAGTGATCTTGTTTCCAGCAAAGTTTGTGTTTTTACTGTGGTATTACAAGTGGCATTTCACTGTATCTTTCTATGTTTATCAGAGCAATATTTAAAAATTTTCTTTATTTTTGGGCCTGTGTCCCACTTCATTGGCTTTGTCCAGATTTCTTGCTTTGAGGTTGAGAGGAATGAGTGTCAGAGCCATCATCATCAGCCAGAGACATTTCAAACTTTGACCTACTTGTTGCACTCCACTCCCCATTGTAGTGGCTCTGGATGTGTCCAAGCAAGGCAAGGAGCAGTTACACAGTGTAAGTGTGCAGAGTATTCTCCCATCCAAGGTAGACCACAAGTATGACTGTAGCTTTTCATCTGTCCTTGATGTTGCAGAATGTTCTGGTTTTCCATCATATTTTTATACAGTTGATTTATGCTTCTTATTATTCAGAAAATGCATGCTGTTGCAGTGCCCTGGTTGTTCTGTATTAAAGTAGTAATGCTTTAATGACCATCAGGTAGGCTTGTCAGAGATTGTAAGATGCAAGTAAACTTTAATAAGCATACTGTTAAAGAATTACCAACAATGAAATTCTTTTCATTGTTGCCATGCAGAGAATATTTACATAACTAGATAACGTGCAAGCCTTAGGTATTGAAATGCATATGACAGTATTTGTAATAAAGGACAGGATTACAGTATTTTCAGAAGCTCATTACATTTGTTGGAGACTTGCAGTTATCTTTGCAGGCTTTACCCATACACTAAACAGAATGCCAATCTATCATGTGTGGTCCATAACTTGTGCAGTAATCCTTTAAGCAATTTATCTTGAGCTTGTTTCTTGTTCGCTGTTCATTTTTTACTTTGATTATGTGTTCTCCATGAAACAAGTAGATAGTTGTTGTCAGGCAGCAGGTCTTTTTTGGATAAGAAAAATTTTTACAAGTGAGGGTATCACAGAAATTGCTACTTTCAGCATGTTACTTGGTAATTTTATAAAGCTGAATATAAATTATAATTAGAACTGCAGTACAAGGAGAAGTGGTTTGAGCTGAGTGCTGCTTGTTTTTTTTATATTTGATTTTGACTGGCATTCCAATAATGTATTTAAAAAGCAATTTATTTTTTCATGCTTCACAACTTTTGTATTTCCATCTAGATATTAAGTAAGTTGTAATGTAGCCAATACATTGAAATATTTTTTTTCTTCTACACTTCATTTTGTCTTGATTGGACTCTCGTAATGATGGTTTGGCACACAGGGCAGCGTATTTAATTTAAGTTCCAGTTGTTGTGGTTATGAGCATAGCTCCACCCCTTTCGAATTGGTCACACCCCTTCCCATTGGCCCCACCCATTCAGCTGTCTCCCTTTAATTTGAAGTCACCAGCTGCCACTGATGCTGTATGCTTGTTCCTTTGAATGCTGTACCTTGTAAAAGCTTATTTTTAGCAATGTAGATTATACTATTTGTTATTTTTTTTTAAATGTTTAACCTTGTAATAATGCTTATCTATTTTCTTTGTATATGTTTTCTGTGGAGCTTTTCTGCCTAGGCCCCAACTGAAAATGGGCTGCTCTTGGCCCACTGGATTATCCCGGTAAACAAATGCCAATAAATAAATTACCAAAAATATATGTAGACAGGAGCAGGATATGGTACGGTATCAAAAAACAAGAGTAACTAAAAAATAAGGTATCGAGCCTGCAAGGCTAGAAAGCAAAGTATAATTTATTAAACAAAACAAAGGTGCAGGTAAGCACTTTCGCGATCCGCTAATCACTTCATCAGACAAACTTGTTAAAAGACAACCAACATTTATACACTGCATCAGCCAAACCATGCTTGAAACCAATTAAGCAGTTCTTAAAAAGACATTAGTTCATTATATATAAAACCTATACAAAAAAGTCTAAAATGCCTAAAAAAAATGTATTGGATAAATAACATAAAAAATGTATAAAATATGCATAAAAGTGTGTGATGACATTTGCTAAAATTCTTGTTTATGTGTGTATAAAAAACATCCACATTCAGTGTTTCAAAGGGTGTTACTTCAAAAAAGGCTTTAATGTGAAAGCCCCATTTAAGCCTGGTGGTTTTTCAGCATTAAAAAGCAAAATCCATTTCTGTTCTGCCCCTTCAGTCTGATTAACCAAATCATCACCTCTCATGCTAACATGTGGAACTTGTAAGACCATGAACCTAAAATTATGTTCAGGACCATAATGCATAACATTTTGTGCTAGAGCATTTGTATCTTTCTTATTGTTAATGTCTCATCTGTTTGTCTTACCTATATAGAAAGCACGACACACGTGGCAGAAAGCAAAGTAAACTATATCCATTGATCTACAATCAGCATAAAAGTCCAATTCTATTTTGAACTCTAGAATAGGATGGACATAAACCTGTGCAGATTACAAGAAGAACATCTCCTGCATGAGAATGTGTCCATTCTACTGGATTCAACTTCAGCTGTATTCTGTTGGGTGTTGTAATTACAGAGACAGTAAGGATGTTCACTCTCTTACTGTCTCTGTAGTCAGTTTATTAGAAATGGACATCTTGAGACAATGTAGCAATTGTCTCATATTCACTGACAACCACCTTATTCTTAAGCAGACTGACAGTACAGGAGAGATATAACTACACTATGTCTTTGTAGGTAAAGCTTTCTCATACAGACACTGATATCTCCAAATAGGTTGCCAATAACACACACATACAGACTACACCTACTATGGGTCAGGCACATAAACTGACATATTCTGAGGCACTTAAATGCAATTAAATCAGACCTCAAAGGTCTCCCATACACTGCCCACAGCAACCTCCCAAACAATCTACAAAGACAACGCTCCCCAGGACACAGAGCCACACCTCACAATGTCTTAAATAAGGCAATAAAACTGCCACACAACCCAATGCCCACCTCATCAGGCTGAGCAAGAAGACAGTCATGGTCAGTTGTCTATTAGAGGCAAGGATCCACAAGATCACACATGCACTCATGACACCGAACCACAAGTATCAGTATGATGCTGACATAATCCATGTAGGTGTCAATGGCTCAAGATCTACCTCCCTGGACTATATGAAGAGAGGGATCTACTTCATACGGTCGACATTTCAGAATGTCGACATTCATATGGCCGAGACCATATGATCGACATTTGAAATGTTGACCATAGAATAAAAAATAAAAAACACAAAAAACTTACCTTCACGCTGCTAGCATGGGGGCTATGTCCCCCTGCACTCCCCCATGGGGACTCTGCCCCCCACACCCCCCAGAACTTAAATATACCAACTCCGAGATCACACTACAGTGCAGAAGACAGGAATCTTTCCATTCCGCACTATACAGAGATGCCGGTTCCACATGGTCGACATTTTGAATATCGATCATATGGTCTCAGCCATATGAATGTTGACATTCTGAAACGTCAACCATGTGAAGGGAACCTGAAGACAGACATGATAGAGCTTTTAGAATGTGTCCCAGGCAGGTATGAGCCTAGCACTGAGTTGCATTCTACCTTTTCCAAGGATGCTACCACAGTATAAAGAGAAGATGATTGACTTTAACAATAGGCTTAGTTACTGATGTCATTCTAAGGGGAGGCCCAATATTTATCGTCTTGGGAGGACATGATTGACAGACTACACTGCTTTGCAAGGGATGGTCTGCACCTGTCCCCACTAGGTTTTCAGATATTAGTCAAAACATTATCAACTCCTATAGTGTCTTTTTTAGGCAATGCCAATCAGATAAATCTTCCAACATAGTAAATTATACAGGAGATAAATTAAAGGTCTCACTGCTCAATGCTAAGAGTCTCAACAAGAAGCTCCACTACCTGGAGAGTGTTGACTTCTGTGCAGTTTCTGAGACATGGCTTAAAGTGGTAGAAGGCACACTGGCAGTACAAGGCTACAATATGTTCCACATATTTAGACCAGCCACTGCACACAAAATGACAACAGGTGGAGGTGTATCAATCTACATAAAGAGTAAGCGCATCTCAAGATTGGTCAAACAATATATTATGCTTGAGCTACTCCATGTCCAACTAACTTTAGATAAAGTCAAATCCTTGTTAGCTATAGGACCCTATCTATGACCCAGGAAAACCATACCATATACTCGGATGTACTGAATCACTCACACTTCAGCCCAACACCATATTCATGGGTGATTTCAGTTATCCCACCATAAACTAGGATACATGCAGACAACCATTAACATGCAGGCTCAAAGATTCCTAGATTTTGTCAATGCAAACACCCAGGAACAGCTAGTCTGCACACCTACTAGGTGTGCAAATATCCTGGATATGATACTCACAAATAAGAGGAAACTTTACACCCCTCCTTGTGTAATGTCCTCAGTGCTTAGATCAGATCACAAAGTAATAACCCTTAAAATAAATATAAAGGCTGAACTCCCAGTAAACCCCAGAACCTTTAAGAACTTTTCCAAGGCTAACTACATTCTATTAAGAGAAGGCATAGCTAATTTCCAAGCCCCTCCCAAATTCAGAGAGCATAGTGGCCTGTGCAGAAGTGTTTATGCAAACATTGTAAAGCATGTAAATAACTCCACAGAAACAGCAGTTCCAAACTGAAATAAAATTAGGACAAGCTCCAAAGATAAGCCTCCAGTATAAATAGCTTGCACAACAAAAGAAAGAACATCCAGTTGAAAAACAGAAAGAGCTATGCCCCCTCCCCCCAACAAAAACTCCCTCATTAGTTTTAACAAGCAAATCAGGGGACTAATCAAGTCCACTAAAGCTAGTTTTGAGGCAAAATAGCCTCCCAGGCTAAAGATAACTATAAGGCATTTTTCAGTTATGTACACAACCTTAAAAGGAAACCCAACAGTGTGCTCAACTAATAGTAAATGGAACTTCCTATCCCGAACCGAGGGATATGGCAAATTTGCTGACCAATAAATTTAGTTCCAATTTCACTCCAATATCACGTCCAGTTTCTTCCCAGGAAATGCCTTCCATGATTTCTCCACCAACGAAAGAACAGGTCCTCACTGCACACTCTGGAGTTGATTCTGATGATATCCCAAGATGCCTCCTAAATAGCTCGAAACATGATCTGTCAGGCCCACTAGAATATCTATTCAACTACAGTCTCCAGACAGACTTCATCCCTAGGGAATGGAGGACTGCAACTGTCATCCCTCTACACAAAGGCGGACCATCAACAGACCCAGTGAACTACAGATCTAGTCTTATATGCAAGGCCATTGAAAGAATTATTGTGGACCTGATAAAGATATAGAAAATCTTACAACACTGGACCTATCCCAGTTCAGTTTCATCAAGGGCAGGTTGAAAAAGGATGCATACTGTCTACCTTGACCTAGCAAAGGCATATGACACAATACCTCACTCGGATATTATAGACAAACTTACTATATATATTATAGACAAACTAGGCATAAATCCTTATTTGACTCAATGTCTAGCTAAATGGCTCACAGATAGGACACATGAAGTTAGAGTGGAGGAATCCATCTTCACCAAGAGGCTTATTACTAGTGGTGTCCCACAGGGCTGGGACCTTCCCTGTTTGGAATATATTTATCTGAAATCAAGACAACTGTAGTGGGGGTCTAGATCATATGAGCAAATCACATAAATTGAGAACATTCATAATATCGAACGTACTGGACCTCGAAATGCTTTTTCTGAGATTGAGATACAGTGAAGAATGGGATATTTGCCCTTTCCTCACTGTAGTGCAATCTCAGAGTTAAAATATATATTTAGCAGGCGGTGTGGGGGCACAGCCCCCCACAATAGGAAGTTCGAGGTCTGGTACATTCGATATTATGAGCGTTTGCAATTTGTGTGATTCGCTCATATGATATAGACCCATGTAGAGCACCTTTGGCTGATCAGATTTGCTGATGACTGCAAGCTGGGTGTGATCACTGAATCCCACCAGAGATGTAGCTATCCTCTAGGAATGTCTGACACAGACAAATAACTGGTACCAGAGCCATGGCCTAACCCCCCCCCCCTGCAAAAATGCATAATTGTATCCTTTGGAAGACAACTACCCCTGCAAAGTACAGCACTGGTAACTCTCTCATAAGAGTAGCCCAGTGGTAAGAGACTTGGGAACTCAGATTGACAGTAACCTGAACTTTAATGACCATGTATCCATAGTGCTGAAAAAATCCTTCTATGTGATGCAACTTATAAGTAAGGGCACGATATCAAGATCTAAGGATATTATTGCTTTACCAATCACAGCTGAACCATTGTGAACAATATTTCTATGCGTGTACTTACAATTAACCTGCTTTTCATGTCTGTATTACCTGTGTCATAACTACTTTACTATATGTTAATTGTGGAGCTTTTCTCCCCGGGCATCCACTGAAAATGAACCTGGTCCAGCTGGATTTTCCTGGTTAATAAATGTAAAATAAAATAAAATAAAATAAATTATAGTCCCACTGTACTCAGCCCACATTAGGCAAATAAGAGTCCAAATCACTATTCGACATGAGCTTGAGCAGGCATTTGCAATTACTGAAACAAACGCAGAGGTTCCTCATTAAAGGAATGCAGGGTGTAAATAATGTGTTATGCAGACTGCCTCAAAGCCCTGTCCTTGTACTCGGTCTCATACAGACTAATAAGTGGCGATCTATTATTAACCTACAAAGCATTCTCCAATCCAGGTGATGGATCTGCTACACATTAACAAAACAAACACTAGAATTACCTGGTCTAAGGATCTAAAACTTGATTATGGTATAAACAAAACATGTTGGAGGGACAGATGTATGTCTCGGAGATTACCCCTTCTCTGGAACAGATTCCCCACTGTTGTGAAACAAAGCTCTTCCCTAAGCCTATTCAAATGCTATTTGGACCAGTGGATGAGAAATTGCAAATTCACCCCTGGCTTGACACCTGTGGCCCTTATTGTTATGAACAGGATAGTTGGAAAATTTGGGGCATGAATGGCTAGGCTGAAAAAGGCTCTACAGCCATTATCCTCATAACATCATATGATCATATGATCCCTAATGACAACATCATCATGTGAAAATAAAGGTAGGTGGGGAAATAAGGTCATAATGACATGCAAATATATATAAGACAAAAGCAGTAGAGATTCATTGTTGTAGGTGGAGGAAATTGTGCAAAGATGTGTGCCAGATTATAAAAGGGCAAAACATGCCAAAAACATGAGAGATGCAAACATCAGAAATACTTGGTATTACAGTACCAGTCATGCAGCAACATCAAATAACCATTAGTACAGCCGTTTTCTGCCTGCATGCACGAAGAGGCAGCCATCAGTAATGGAAGCAGTACCAACAGTGGGTAACGTTCCATAACTTTAATGGTCAGGAAATTGTTTTATTTTATTTTATTTTATTTTACATTTGTTAACCGGGCGAGTCCAACTGGATACATGTCCATTTTCAGTGGAGGCCCGAGGAGAAAAGCTCCACTATCTACTACATGGTAACAAAAAGGTACATACAAAATACACAAAGAATTTAAACTACAACTACACAAGGCATTTAAACCACAATTTCAGGAAGTTCAAAAATGGTGATAGATAGACAAGGTATGCAAAATCCGTGACAGAAGTAATTAAATTGTTTAAAAGCTAACAATAGAGTTACTAGAAAAGTATAGTTTATAGTTGAGAGAGTCCATTTCTCAAATAGAAATGAAAAATAAATTAAAGAAATAGAGTTGGGAGAAAGTGTAAAGGATGCAGGAGAAGGTAGGAGGTAAAAGATCAGCTAGGGTTATTGCAAGAGCAAAGCCAGTGATTGGTTAGAAAGTGTTTCAGTTTAGTTTTAAATTGTGTGATGGAAGTTTGGGCTATAAGGTCTGGAGGAAGTTGATTCCAAATTTTACCAACTGAGTTGGAAAAAATAGAATCACCTGCCGTGTTCTTTGATAGAGAAGTTTGAATCAGTATTTTATTGGAAGAGCGTAGGGTTTTTAGGTTGTTGTAGGGTTTTATGAGGGTGGAGAGCATTGGTATATTTTCAGGGTGGTGAAGGGCTTTATGGGCAATTGTAAGCTGATAGTATTGAATTAGGTGGGGTAACTCAAGCCACCCTAGGTTAAGGAGGTTCAGGCAGTGATGTGTTTTATATGGAGAGGCAGTGGCAAATCTGGCAATGTTGTTGTAGGCTGCTGTAAGCTTATTGATGTTATGTTTAGAAAGGTTAGTATATATGGGGGAAACATATAGTAGTGTAGAGATAAGATGTATTCTAGCTATGGTAGTTCTTGCTTCAGGAGTTAAGAAAGGAGTTCTTCAGGAGTTAAGAAAGATTTGATTCTGTAGAGAGAACCTAATTTTCTATTAGTTGCTTTTATGATAGAGTTGATATGAAAATCAAATTTAAGTAGGTTGTCAATAGTAATACCCAAAAGTTTGGTTGTTTGGTCAGGAGAGATAAGGGTGCCATTGTTAGAAGTAAGTGTGAAATTAATAGAGGGAGACAGGTGTGTGGGTAGAAGTTTAGTTATCTGAGGGTTTAAGAGAAGACAGTGATTGGAGAACCATTGCTCTATAGTGGTAAATGTTTTTTGGGTAAGGGAGTGGAGGTCAGCTTGGTTTGTGGCAGAGCAAATGATGGTGGTGTCATCGGCGTACTGAATACAAGTAGTTGGGGGGGGGTGGCAAGATACAGGTCGTTAATAAAGATGGAAAATAAAAGAGGACCTAAGATGGAGCCCTGAGGGACTCCTAAAGTGGTGGGGAGAAGTTCAGAAAGATTGTTGTTCCATAAAACAGCTTGTTTCCGATTCTGAAGATAGGAGGTAAACAAGCTTAAGGCAAGATTATCGAGAGAGAGATTTTAAACGATGTAGGAGGAGTTGGTGATTCACCATGTCAAAGGCTTTTGACAGGTCTACAAAGAATGCTGATGAAAGAAGATTGTTATTCCGGTTTATATTAATGGAGTCAATAAAGGATAATAAGGCTGTGGTGGTGCTATGGCAAGGACGAAAGCCATGTTGGCAGTTAGCGAGGAGATTGTTAGATAGGAGGTGATTTAGTAACTGTTTGTGGATGCATTTCTCCATTATTTTTGCAATAGGAGATAGCAGTGCTATAGGGCGGTAGTTAGAATACTCAAATGAATCGCCCCCTTTGAAGAGAGGGATGATGTGGGAGATTTTCCAGAGTGAAGGTATAGTACTTTCTTTTATGGTTCTATTGATTAGTATAGAGATAGGGTAGGCAATAGCTTTAGCACCTAGCTGGAGATATTCAGCTGGCAATTTGTAGGCTGAGGGGGTTGAAGGTTTAAGTTTTTGAAGTAAATTTAGAATATAGGAGGTGGGTATGGGTTTAAGTTGAAAAAGTGGTGGAGTGCAACTTGGGTTACCTAGTAAAGAGGGTCAGGGCTTTGTTGGTTGTCCAGTTTAAGTATTGTTGAAGTAAAGAAGTTATTGAATGCATTTGCTGTTTGTAAGGGAGGGTCAGGGCAGAGCCTAGTGGATTGGGAGTTTCAACTTTGCTGGGGGATAGTAGTGTGTTAATAGATTTCCAAAATTTTTGCGGTTGGTGGTGTGAGGATTGCTGTAGCTGGGTGTAAAAGTTCTTTTTATCTTTTATGATAGCTAGCTTAGTCATGTTCCTTTTTGTTTGAAGCTAAGGTGATCAAAAGAGTCTTTAGTGGTTCACCATTTAGTCCAGCCTTTATTCCTACTAAGGATTAGTTGTTTAGTGTTGCTTGTAAGCCATTGAGCTGTCTTATATTTCATGCATATTCAACGAATGTGGCATGATGATCAAGAATAGTAAGAAAGATATTATTAAAGTGGTTAACAGCGTCATCTATTGGGAGAGTTTTTAGAGGTGACCAGTTAACTAGGCTAAGTTCTTTTTGAAACTGATGGGGGTCGAAATGTTTTTTGCTGCGAGATAAGCGAATTAGGGGAGGTGTTGTTAGATGAGTTTTGTGCCTAATGATGTATGTGAGAGAGTGGTCACTAAGGTCATCTGGGAGGGTAACTGTTGAATACTTTTGTTGGGGACTATTTGTCAAGATCCAGTCGAGTATGGTTTCCTTATTATTGTTTTTATTTGTTCTAGTTGTGGAGTTAATGGTTTGATAGAATCCATGCAGGTTAATAAGGGTAGATGGATTAGTTTGTTTGCATACATTCCAATCAATGTTAAAGTCCCCTAATAGTATTGTTTCTTGAAGGAGATTAATTGAAAACCAGTTAAGTAGGTCTTCTAATATGGGGGGATTGTTGCCTGGGGGAAGATAGGTGCAGATAATATTAATAGTTTTGTGTGGGTTGAGGGAAAGTTTGGAAATAATAAGTTCAGCATTAGTGTCATATGGAGGGGTATAAGCTGATTTACTTACTTCCAGTCCAGTTTTGAAGAGTATAGCTACTCCTCCCCTTTTATTAAGACGGTCTTGTCTTAGGATGTTATAGCCAGGGGGGATAATTTAATTATCTTTTATTGTGGGTTTGAGCCAGGTTTCAGTAAGACAGAGAATGTCAAATTGTTGGACTTCTAGTAGGGCGTGAAGAGCAGGAAGTTTCTTGCATATGCTACAGATGTTAAGATGAGCTATTGTGAGAGATTTGGGAGGTTTAGTATGCGGTGTAGACATACTTTTCATTTGTTGGGAATTAGGGGATAGTATGAAGGTGTTTGGGCCTGGGTTGGGGTGTATGTCCCCATCAATTAATGATAAACCTGGAATAAGGTGAGTTAGTTGTGAGGGCTTGAAGCAGTACAAGTGTTTTGTGAGTCTAAGAATAAGGTATTTGATGTGTGAGAGACGATGATATTTTGGTTCAAGATATGAGTTGCTGTATATGGGACTGAGATGGGTTGTAAGTGTAGCTGGGGGGCTAGCTAGGGTGTGTTTGTGTGGAGTGGTAAAAGTAGGATTTAAAGGTTGCTCATAGTAGGTTATGAGGTAGGTAGAGGAAAGAATAGTTAAAGAGTTAGTAGTAGGAGAGGAAGGTGAGTGTAGGACATGTTGAGATGAGTAAGAGAATTGTGTATAATAGATATGTGTTCGGAGTGGCAAAGGGTTGGTGAGAGAGGAGACTACTATGGAGTGCGTGGAGAGAGGAACAAGTACTGATTGGTTAAGGATTGTGGTGGGTGTGTTTATGTGGGAATAAATGTAGAGGTCCCAGGGGCGGGTGGAATTTGGGGGCAGGGAGGGAGGCGGATGATGGTGGTGTCATCGGTACTGAATACAAGTAGTTGGGGGGGGGTGGCAAGATACAGGTCGTTAATAAAGATGGAAAATAAAAGAGGACCTAAGATGGAGCCCTGAGGGACTCCTAAAGTGGTGGGGAGAAGTTCAGAAAGATTGTTGTTCCATAAAACAGCTTGTTTCCGATTCTGAAGATAGGAGGTAAACAAGCTTAAGGCAAGATTATCGAGAGAGAGAGATTTTAAACGATGTAGGAGGAGTTGGTGATTCACCATGTCAAAGGCTTTTGACAGGTCTACAAAGAATGCTGATGAAAGAAGATTGTTATTCCGGTTTATATTAATGGAGTCAATAAAGGATAATAAGGCTGTGGTGGTGCTATGGCAAGGACGAAAGCCATGTTGGCAGTTAGCGAGGAGATTGTTAGATAGGAGGTGATTTAGTAACTGTTTGTGGATGCATTTCTCCATTATTTTTGCAATAGGAGATAGCAGTGCTATAGGGCGGTAGTTAGAATACTCAAATGAATCGCCCCCTTTGAAGAGAGGGATGATGTGGGAGATTTTCCAGAGTGAAGGTATAGTACTTTCTTTTATGGTTCTATTGATTAGTATAGAGATAGGGTAGGCAATAGCTTTAGCACCTAGCTGGAGATATTCAGCTGGCAATTTGTAGGCTGAGGGGGTTGAAGGTTTAAGTTTTTGAAGTAAATTTAGAATATAGGAGGTGGGTATGGGTTTAAGTTGAAAAAGTGGTGGAGTGCAACTTGGGTTACCTAGTAAAGAGGGGTCAGGGCTTTGTTGGTTGTCCAGTTTAAGTATTGTTGAAGTAAAGAAGTTATTGAATGCATTTGCTGTTTGTAAGGGAGGGTCAGGGCAGAGCCTAGTGGATTGGGAGTTTCAACTTTGCTGGGGGATAGTAGTGTGTTAATAGATTTCCAAAATTTTTGCGGTTGGTGGTGTGAGGATTGCTGTAGCTGGGTGTAAAAGTTCTTTTTATCTTTTATGATAGCTAGCTTAGTCATGTTCCTTTTTTGTTTGAAGCTAAGGTGATCAAAAGAGTCTTTAGTGGTTCACCATTTAGTCCAGCCTTTATTCCTACTAAGGATTAGTTGTTTAGTGTTGCTTGTAAGCCATTGAGCTGTCTTATATTTCATGCATATTCAACGAATGTGGCATGATGATCAAGAATAGTAAGAAAGATATTATTAAAGTGGTTAACAGCGTCATCTATTGGGAGAGTTTTTAGAGGTGACCAGTTAACTAGGCTAAGTTCTTTTTGAAACTGATGGGGGTCGAAATGTTTTTTGCTGCGAGATAAGCGAATTAGGGGAGGTGTTGTTAGATGAGTTTTGTGCCTAATGATGTATGTGAGAGAGTGGTCACTAAGGTCATCTGGGAGGGTAACTGTTGAATACTTTTGTTGGGGACTATTTGTCAAGATCCAGTCGAGTATGGTTTCCTTATTATTGTTTTTATTTGTTCTAGTTGTGGAGTTAATGGTTTGATAGAATCCATGCAGGTTAATAAGGGTAGATGGATTAGTTTGTTTGCATACATTCCAATCAATGTTAAAGTCCCCTAATAGTATTGTTTCTTGAAGGAGATTAATTGAAAACCAGTTAAGTAGGTCTTCTAATATGGGGGGATTGTTGCCTGGGGGAAGATAGGTGCAGATAATATTAATAGTTTTGTGTGGGTTGAGGGAAAGTTTGGAAATAATAAGTTCAGCATTAGTGTCATATGGAGGGGTATAAGCTGATTTACTTACTTCCAGTCCAGTTTTGAAGAGTATAGCTACTCCTCCCCCTTTTTTATTAAGACGGTCTTGTCTTAGGATGTTATAGCCAGGGGGGATAATTTAATTATCTTTTATTGTGGGTTTGAGCCAGGTTTCAGTAAGACAGAGAATGTCAAATTGTTGGACTTCTAGTAGGGCGTGAAGAGCAGGAAGTTTCTTGCATATGCTACAGATGTTAAGATGAGCTATTGTGAGAGATTTGGGAGGTTTAGTATGCGGTGTAGACATACTTTTCATTTGTTGGGAATTAGGGGATAGTATGAAGGTGTTTGGGCCTGGGTTGGGGTGTATGTCCCCATCAATTAATGATAAACCTGGAATAAGGTGAGTTAGTTGTGAGGGCTTGAAGCAGTACAAGTGTTTTGTGAGTCTAAGAATAAGGTATTTGATGTGTGAGAGACGATGATATTTTGGTTCAAGATATGAGTTGCTGTATATGGGACTGAGATGGGTTGTAAGTGTAGCTGGGGGGGTAGCTAGGGTGTGTTTGTGTGGAGTGGTAAAAGTAGGATTTAAAGGTTGCTCATAGTAGGTTATGAGGTAGGTAGAGGAAAGAATAGTTAAAAGAGTTAGTAGTAGGAGAGGAAGGTGAGTGTAGGACATGTTGAGATGAGTAAGAGAATTGTGTATAATAGATATGTGTTCGGAGTGGCAAAGGGTTGGTGAGAGAGGAGACTACTATGGAGTGGGTGGAGAGAGGAACAAGTACTGATTGGTTAAGGATTGTGGTGGGTGTGTTTATGTGGGAATAAATGTAGAGGTCCCAGGGGCGGGTGGAATTTGGGGGCAGGGAGGGGAGCGGAGTGAGCCCGAAGGGCGAATGGAGCGGGAAGAGCCAAAGGAGTAGAAAATTGCTGAGAGGAAACAATCAGTCAGTTAGAATAACAGCAGGTAAGTTAAAACGGGTAGTATAAATAGTGAGAAGTATTGGGGTATGTAATAAGCAGATTTGTAGTAGGCAGGTTTAGATAGGGGGTAGTTTGGCCAGGGGAAAGAATAGAGAAAATAATAGAGTAAAGATCCAGGTAGAAGACAGAAAAACAGCAGTATTAATGAAGAAGAGATAGGAATACCAATGGTAGTAATGGCAGTGTAGGAATGAGGGTCTGGTCAGAAAGATATAGGGGACTGGTGCTGGCTGGTGGTAGTCCTGGGCAGGTAGGTAGGCTAGGCACGCAGGTGGAATATTTAGGGTCAAACATATAGCATCAACATACTTAGGCAGTCTTTCTGTTTGATGTGAGATGCTCCCCGACAAATGTCTTGGGTGGGGCTTACTGGACACAGTTCAGGTCTTCCAGGAGGGCAAAGATTCTTATATAAGGTATATCTGGGTCCCGTAAGAGGAGTAAAGAATATCTGGGAGAGAGAGAGATAGTGAAGAGAGAAAAGAAAGGATTTATAAACATCAACAAGCTAAGAATTAAAATGGTTAACTAAACACTTCTATATTAAACATGACTTTCACATATGATAAAAAACAGTTAGTACACAATCCTCATATAAGTCATAGTAGACAGTAACTAGCGCTATATGCTGTATTGGAGTTTAAATTAAGTGTCGCTAAACGCTGTTATAGAGCGCTATATGGAAAACAAGGTCTATAGTGCAGAACGCTGTAGTAGTCCCTTTTAAATAATACAACAAGGCTAAATGCTCGGTAGTATATCAGACAGTAATCACAGAGTAAAGCATGTGTTGATAAAGACCAGGAGTAAATAACAATATAATCATAGACAGAGTACAACGGGTAACATAAATATCTAAAAAGGTGCCAAAAACTAGTGAGTAAGCCTGAGCCTTCCAGATATGCAGTAACGCTACAGGACCGTAAAAGAAACTGAGGCACTTCAGTATCCAAATAGTCAGCAAGTGAAAGCAAATAGAATTAATTAGGAAATATTAAGTAAAAACGCTTAGCAGAGGCACAATATAAGATTAACTATTGTTGTAGTCTTAATCAAATATAGAGGTATGGAGAGGCAAAAACGCTGTCCTGGAGTGCCGCTACTAACATAGGCACCTCGCATAAAAGGCAATATGTAACATCAATTATATTACTTTTACATATACTGCAATATTAAATAAAAAAGATGCATTAAACAATTTACGGCACATACACGATAAGTAGACAACAGTATATGCAGAGAGGCTTAACCAGCAAAATTGTCTTTAAGGCATATATACATGGCACCACATTAGTGCAAACAGTGCTGGAATCCTTATCAATGTAAAGGCACGGAGAAACAAAAACGCCGACCCTGTGAGACACTATAAACAGAGTCGCATCCTTTAAACAAACAGCTTAGTACAAACCAATCATTAACAACACTCTAAAAATGCCAAATACAGGAGTACATCAAAAACAAAATGTTTGCATGTAGCTTACCCTAGTCGTCCAACCCACACAGATAGGAGACGCACAGCAGCAAAGCCAGTAATAGGGAATAAAGATGGCATCCTAGGATGTGGGGAGATATTTGTAAGGTTGCGTGAGAGGGTTGGGAGAGGTAAGGGGGAAGGGCACAGGTATGGGAGATAGGCGGGAAAAAAAATAAGCAATGAGAGAAGAGTATCAAGAGTGGGGGGGGTGGCCTGACGAAGTGGGGGGTGAATGAAGAGCTAAACGTAGGTGAGGTAAGAGAGTGAAATAGGTAGGAAAAGATCTTATAGGGAAATAAGATAAGAGTAGAGCCAAAGGAGTAGAAAATTGCTGAGAGGAAACAATCAGTCAGTTAGAATAACAGCAGGTAAGTTAAAACGGGTAGTATAAATAGTGAGAAGTATTGGGGTATGTAATAAGCAGATTTGTAGTAGGCAGGTTTAGATAGGGGGTAGTTTGGCCAGGGGAAAGAATAGAGAAAATAATAGAGTAAAGATCCAGGTAGAAGACAGAAAAACAGCAGTATTAATGAAGAAGAGATAGGAATACCAATGGTAGTAATGGCAGTGTAGGAATGAGGGTCTGGTCAGAAAAATATAGGGGACTGGTGCTGGCTGGTGGTAGTCCTGGGCAGGTAGGTAGGCTAGGCATGCAGGTGGAATATTTAGGGTCAAACATATAGCATCAACATACTTAGGCAGTCTTTCTGTTTGATGTGAGATGCTCCCAGACAAATGTCTTGGGTGGGGCTTACTGGACACAGTTCAGGTCTTCCAGGAGGGCAAAGATTCTTATATAAGTTATAGCTGGGTCCCGTAAAAGGAGTAAAGAATATCCTAGTCGTCCAACCCACACAGATAGGAGACGCACAGCAGCCAAGCCAGTAGTAGGGAATAAAGATCAGTTCTTTGTAGACTGAGACATTGTACAGATCTAGGGTGACATGTATTACCCACATACGGAATCTACAGGGATACATATCTTTCATTTTCCTAAGGAGATCATGGTATGTAGATTGTTTCCATCCTGGCAAAAGGGGCCTCTCAAAAACAAACAAGGGATTCATTAGTTATTTTTCAAGCATCTGTTACAAGAGTACTAAAAAGGTTTCTTAGATTATACTTGTACATGTGGTTTCCCAGAACAGCATAGGAGAGAGAAACAGCACTGTGTGTGGTTCTATGACATCCTTTATCTACCTGAAGAACTGAGTGGCATAGGCTGCACCTACAATGCAATAAAGGTCCTACCTGACCCAAACTCACAGAGGTTTCGAATAGTAAAGCCTTGCATTTCATGAATTTTCAGATAGTAAGTGATGTATATATACACATGGGTCTACTTCAGTAGGCCGACTTACCTGAAAATTGAAGCCCAGATACCCGAGAAGAACACACCGAATAGGTCAGGACACCGAACAGCAAAACAGCGGAAATTTCACATGGGAAAAGAGTCGGTTGGCCAACATGGTGACCTTTGTCCTTTTCCACACTGTAGTGCAGTCTCAGAGTTGCTATATATAAGTAAGGGGGTGTGGGGGGGGGTGAAGCCCCCACACTTGGGTGGGTTGAGTTTAGTGTAGTTTGTTTATGTGGTGGTGTTGGACAACTTACCATTTTTTCCCGGTGTTAGTTTTTGATGTTTTGTTTGTTCGGTGTCCTGGTCTGTTCGGTTCTTTCTTCTCAGATATCTGGGCTTCGATTTTCTGGTAAGTCGATCTAATCAAGTAGATCCATGCACACACACACACACACACACACACACACACACACACACACACACACACACACACACACACACACACATAAATATGGTTTACATTCATATGATAGAGTGCAAAGTGCTCCACCATACATTTAACCGAGATTTCTAAGAGAATTTCATAACGCCAGTTGGTTGGAATGTCGTAAAAACATCTAATTCAACATTTCTGACCACTCTACAGCCTAAAATGAGTGCTAACATGGGTAAAAAAGGGGACAGGATTTTGAGATTCGCAACACTTGCAATCACAGTTTTGTGATACTGCCACACTCCTTTCGGCCATATCCGGTCAACCACATGCATGTACACACACACACACACACACACACACACACACACACACACACATATATATATATATATATATATATATATATATATATATATATATATATATATAAACATCTCAGTTACATCACCACATACTGCCTAGTGACATTCTAGCTGGTAAATGGAAGCAGAGTACCTAAAATTAAATATATACAGCTGCATGTATCATGTGTCCAAATATAATACTCCCCACATATGTTCTTAGTATGCTTACATATATATTTTGTTCAAATGTAGACCCCTTCATGCATATGCTGCAGCTATGCATACATGTATAGTACATCGAATTGGAGTAACCCCCCCATATATGTTGCTACTTTGTTGCAGGTGATGTTGGATACTTTCTACAACTATGGATAACGATACCTATACGGGCATTCCGTATAGGTATCATTATCTATAGCAGAACAGAGCACATGCACTAACTTGTTATACCAGTGAGAGTGTGTGTGTGTTCAGCCAGCTCAAAACTCACTTTGTCTGACTCAAATCTGACGTGGTGTTGCAAGATGAACCTCCCATGGCCTATAGAGTATTTCTAGCTTGTACCTGCTACACAATATAATCTTGAGGACACAGTTAGGCCAGCTGCATGGTACAGGTACAGTGAGATTGTGCTCACCCACAGTTGACATAGGAGTAACAACATCATTACAAAATGACAGTGATCTAGAATAGGAGCAAAGCTACAGCCACAAAACACCCTCCCAGACTGTGACAGACACAACATATGGCAACCCTCCCAGTTTGTGACAGACACAATATGTGACAACCTTCTCAGACTGTGACAGACACAACACGTGGCAACCGTCCCAGACTGTGACAGACACAACATGTGGCAGTGCATTTAATAGAATATTTGTTTCACTCTCAAGAAAGATGAGGAGTTAAATGACACTGTGAGTGAACACTGAGGCTGAAATATGCATAAATAGATCTTAACTTATTTTATATTCATGCAGAAAGGGAATATCCTAATATATCATAATCTTGCTCAGAAAGCATTGAGAAGTCATGGACCCCCTACTTAAATATACCAGCTCTGAGATCACACTACAGTGAGGAAAAGGGAATAGTCCCATTCCGCGCTGTGGTGTGACTGCCGAAGTCAATGTTCAAAGTTTCACTACTTCAAACAAGTGGACTCAGTAAAGTGGGGTTCAAAGTAATGAAATTCGAACATATGCACAGATCCCACCTCAGCACATCGCCCACACCCTCCCCTTTCAAGAACTAAGCAGGCAGTGCCTCATTCCTCTTCTTTAACTCCAGCTCCAGGAAGTATCCAGGCCACTATTCAAATTCTGGTCACCCGGGTCAGAAAAGAGACAAACTTCTGTCTGTGAAACAAGGGTGTATCTGTCCAAAATTTACCCATGGATTCAGCTTGTGTAAAAGCCATCTGTTACACACACACAAACATATATACATATAGATTTACATACCTTTATCGACTGTCACTTTTATCACTGTAAATACTGTTGACACCAAATGATAGACATTATTCATATCAACACACTACTATGCATGAAACAAGCATCAATCTAAGTGCATGCAAAAAAATGAACAAAAAATTATAAAAATATATCATTTTTGCATTGGTCAAGCCACCCCTGCACCCCACACACTCCATGCTAATTATATATTCTAATTCTGAGATCACAAAATTCTCAGGGAAAGGGCAAATTCCCCAACCACGAACATCATCTGCTCTGCTACTTTTGTTGACAGGTGTTGACCATCTGTCTACTCAACAAACATTTATCCACTAAACAAATGTCAACAAAAGTGCTGTTCAACAAAAGTAGCACCTATATATACTAGAGCAACATAGCTAAACTGCTAGTCATTTTGTAATTCTGCTCCATGTGATTCATTTTGCTACTGTTGTCAAGGCAAATTTGGTGTTGTACATCACATTTGTCTTGTTCATAGGTTCATAAATTAGTACTAGACTAACTGCTTTTGTGGACCATTTTAAGCCTAGACAATTACCCCATGTGAGAATCAAACCTCACACCTTGTGCCTGTATAGTAAACACCTTAACTATTATGTTAACCTCCTCCTATTACTTCAATTTCTTGAAATGTAAGCTATATCTCAGCTTCCAGTATGTCCTTTTGATATTATAAACTACAGTTAATACACTAAAGTGTCATATTCCTGTTATTATTATATTCAGTTGGTTGTTTTTTTTTTCTTTTTTTTTTTAACTTCCCTGAGACTGACCATCAGCTGCCACCAGTTCCCCACCTCATTCACTTGGTCTACTAGTCCTGTTGTAGCCTTCCCTGGGTATGTAAGGAGATTGAGGACACTTGTGGAGTGTCATACTGCTACCAGTAAGTGTGCCCTAACCCCCATTACCCCATTGCAGCCTTGTGAGCCCCACAGTGGCTAACTTTAGGTTCATAGGAGGTTACTAGGCTAATGGCCCTAGCGCCTTTACAAGTCCAGCCATATCATACCCATGTTCCCTAATTGACCTTAGTTAGATGGTCGTTATTCACAGAGCAAGTCTATGATCAGCACCAACTACCCCTGTGCCATGAGGGGCATAGCTGCCACCCCTACAGTGAATTTTATGGTATCCCATTGAATTTAGGAGGGACCTGGACACTTCTAAGCATGCAGAACCTCCCAACCATATTGTATACCACTTGCAGGACAGAGCTTGCCAGGGTCTTAATACATTTATTGCAGCAAGCCTAGGCTACCTGCCCGCCCCCCTCAAGATGGGAGAGCTGACATCAGGCGCTCACTGCCATTATCTCCCAGTGGCCCCTCTTGCACCTATGCAGAATGAAACACATGTTGTCTGAGTTGCAGTAAAACCTTTTTCCCTCTACACTGCTGCCTGAGGTGCAGTAAGATCTTTATCCCTCTGCATTACTGTCTGAGCTGCAGTAAGGCCTTTGTGCAGTAAGACCTTTATCCCTCTGCACTACTGTCTGAGCTGCAGTAAGGCCTTTATCCCTCTGCACCATTGTCTGAGCTGTAGTAAGGCCTTTATCCCTCTCTGCACCATTGTCTGAGAGATGCAGTAAGACCTTTATCCCTCTGCACCATTGTCTGAGCTGCAGTAAGACCTTTATCCCTCTGCACCATTATCTGAGCTGCAGTAAGACCTTTATCCCTCTGCACCATTGTCTGAGCTGCAGTAAGGCCTCTATCCCTCTGCACCACTGTCTGGGCTACAGTAAGGCCTTTATCCCTCTGCACCATGGGGCCACTTAGTTGTTTGTTACTCATTCAGAAACCCTGTTTTTCACACAGGGCTGGTGGCTGTAGCTCTTCACAATCAATTCAAGGTTTCCAGTAAAAAAAATTCTTGCACCGAGCACATATGCTTTCTTCTACCACAGGAAGCAACAGAAAGCCATAATGCATTCTGAGATAAGTGAGCCAAAATGATAATACAGCATCTTCAACACAGACAGTTCTGACATACTGAAATGTTACTTACAGGAGTCTACAGTATTCACTAACAGTATGTGTCAAACTGTAGGTTTCTCATTTAGTAACATCAAGTAAAATTATACACCAGTGCTGTCATACTTCCATCTGAGACGCAACATATATTTATATACCTGATCTATCCATCCACAATGCCCCTTTTCCCATTTTTGCACATGGGGTTTGAGTGTCACATCAGCAGTGATCTTCATCTAGAGCCAATGTTAACATTGTCAGGGGGTAGTTCACAGACCTGACACTAAGAATAAAATCTACTGATTCTCAAGATATTTGATTACTGTAACCCCATATCAATATTTTCTGCTCCTTATGTATGTATTAAGATTATTTTGTAGAATGTTAATGAGTGACTTCTTCCCAAGACAAAGGGAAAACTTATTTCATAATATTGGAAGGCATTCTGTAATGTGTCTGTCAGATTTTTTTCTATACCTGATACTTATTTTTAGTATTATGTGCCTCTGTCAGGAGCCAGTTCCAAAAACAGCATTCTACGTTTAGACTTTCAGACAAAACAATAACAGGTTGGTTCATTGAGATGTAAATTTGCATATTGACCTCTCTGTAGTGATATCATGTGTATTAGAAATATATGAGATATATAATATTTTTCCTGATTCTTGTACATAGAAATGGCCAACTTTTAAACTGTAGTTTACCATTATCCCAACAATTTAACAGTAGTGTCATTTGTTATCATTTGATCATTTATTTTACAATCATAATTTTTGTCCTTTGGCAAGTCTTATGATGTTATATTTACTGATATGAAAGGTAAGTGGTTTGTAGATCATCTTGGAGACCCCCAGTGTCTTTTATTGTAGTAGTTGTAGCTCAGGGTGTGTATTGTACCTTTAAGATCTATTTCAGTCCATAGGCATGTGCATATAAGTACTGAGCACGTCCAAGCAAGAATGCCGTTTTGAGTGAGCAGTCAGAGTGAAAGTATGTATGTGTGTAGCAGTCAGTCAGTTAGTTAGTTCAAGTTTAATGTTCTAGTAATCCATCCTAATGTGTTTGTGTGTAATAAACTACCTAAACCAACACCCAAGCCTCATCATTTTATTTGAATACACAAGATGAGCAACATGGTGTCAGAATGGGACGCAAAGTAAAACTCCTTCAAGACCATGAGGTGCGCAGCCGCAACTGGAGGAAGACACAGAAGTGAATTATCCACATCCGAAGCTCAAACAGGTCAGAAAGATAAATCCATCATTTAAATGATTTTTTACTTAATGAATATAAAACAAAGCATTAAAACCATTTGAAGAGAGTTTCTAATTAAACAAAATGTTTGAAACTATGATATATTGATTAAAAGTACTTGAAAGGCTTGCAAAAAATGCTTGAAATTACTTTCAAATCACATAAAATATATGAAAAAGGGAAAATTACCATATTTTTGCATATTAACTAAAGCTATTTGAAATATCCAAAGTGTACAAAGTGTTCACAAGTGTGTGTAATATTACAGTACAGTTATTTTGCAGAATACAGTCATTTCAAAGAGATTTTTGTGCAGCTGAATATTTTTCAAGTACCTAGAGTGTGGATTTGAATATAATTACAAGGGCATTTTCTTAGCATGGCAGAAGGATTTGTATTTGATAATAATGTTGCTGAAAATTGGAGGGTGTTTGAGCAAGAGTACGATATTTTCATACAGGCTGCTTTTTCTGATAAAGATGCATGTACAAAGGCATTTATTCTGCTTAATCTAGCAGGTTCAGAAGCCATTGAAAGGGAGCTTTCATTTGTGTATGCCCCAGCTGTGCATGCAGGGGAGGGGGAAGACTGCCATATTCTGGTACAGGCTGAAATGCGGGAAGACCCTGAGTGCTTAAAATGTAAATTTAGAGAACTGTGTAACTCCCAAGCAAATATGACAATGGAAAGGCACATATTTTACACGAGATCAAAAGCCTGGTGAAACCTTTGGAGCATATATAACCAACTTGAGAAACAAGGCAAAAACGTGCAAGTTTGATGATCTAAGAGATTAATTCATAAGACAGGCTTGTGTGTGGTAGTAAAGATAATGCAGTGAGAAAGATTTTGCTTTGAGACAGTGATTTAACTTTGAATAAGGCCATACAGATTTGTCAGATATATGAGCTCTCAGAAAAGCACACAGATATGCTTACAAATGAGAAAAGCATGCTTGCAGTGCCTTCTATTGCTAACGTTAATGGTATGCAGCACAAGGTTAAAGGATACAGGCCTAAGGGTGTGGTCGCTTCAGCAAAACCCAGAGCAGCTACAGCAAAACACAGGGTGCACTCAGTAAAGCAACGGGGTGAGTCAGCAAAACTTGTGACAGACCTCATAGTTAACTGTCAGAATTGTGGAGGTAGCCATGAGGCCAAATGAGAGAAGTGCTTAGCTGTGGTCAGCAGTGCCTCACATTTAAAAAGTGAAATCATTTCAAAAGGTTCTGTAAATCAAAAGGGGCACATTATTTTATTAAAAGAGAGTATTCAAAGAGGCAAGTTAATCAATTAGAAAGCTGCAACCCTAACATTTATGTTGTTGATGTGTCTGTGCTTGATGAAACATCCAATACAGTAGATTTGTTGGCAAAGAATGACATTTTGTACTGTTCTGATTTATGGGAGACCTGTAGTGCTCAGAGTTGATACTGTGCTCAGAGTGCTAAAAACAACAAAGCAGTAAAAGCTCAACTCCTAATGAAGCGTTTGTCCCAAAAGCCTTCTACAAAAAAACTAGCAAGCCTCTAAAGCTATTAAAAGAAGGAGAGATAGTTAGGATGCAGACAGCAAAATGATTTAAATGAACAGGACTTGTGAAACATTTGGGTTTACTATCAAATGGTTGAAGTTCAGAACGTAAAGCTATCATAATGTTGAATCATATTATCGAAATTCAGAACATGAAAGCATTCACATGGTCGAAAATCACACTTTTCAACATTTTCGACCAATTTCAACATTTTTCCATCCTTTGCAAAACCAAACCTCCACCACACCAAACCCAGTGTAATTAAACACTACTTACTTACCCTCTTAATAGGAACTAGTCAGTATGAAACCAAGCTATGTAGGGGGCTATGACCACCACACGCCCCAATGTGGGGGATCTCACTGCAGTGGGGTAAAGGGCATATACATTGCCACTACTATGTTTGGACAAAATGAAATTCGGTGAAATGTGTTTTTGGTGATTTGGGCTTTTGGCGATGACAATGAAGTGATTTCTTTGAATTGCATTGTATATTTGACATTCTGAATGGGTGTTTATGACAGTCAAATAAAGGATTTTCACATATATGTTATTCAGGTATGTACCTTTCAACTATTGGCCTTTCAACCATTTGATAGTAAATCAAACATTTGTGTAAGGAACCAAGATCATACATCATTGAGTCAGAAAGGAAGCAATTCAGGCGTAAATGGAAGCATTTATTACCAGTGTCTGAGGCAGTGTTACAGGATCTTGCCTGTGATAGAGACTCTAATTCTCAGAGTGCTTTGTCCAATGTTCCTGTTCCAGAGAACATTTCATCATCTGTTTCTATTCTTGAAAGTATTCCTGAAAATCCTGAAGAAGAAAATTCCGCAGTGACTTCCCCTGTTGCTATACCCAGTTGCAGTTATTACATAACGAGGTCAGGTCGTATCTCAAGACCTAATCCCAAATACACGGCGACCTGAACATGATTGTTATTGTTTGTATATGTCTGTATAATTATTACATTACGAGGTCAGGTCGTATCTCGAGACCTAATCCCAAATACACGGCGACCTGAACATGATTGTTATTGTTTGTATGTATCGGTATAATTTGCATGCTGATCTAATTGCCATTTTCATTGCAGGACAGGCCAAAGAGGGAAGGTGTAGATCAGTGTTTGTGTTGTACCTTTAAGAGCCACTCCACTCCGTGAGCACGTGCATATAAGTACTGAGCACATGCAAGCAACAGTGCCATTTTAAGTGAGCAGTCAGAGTGAAAGCATGTATGTGTGAAGGTCAGTCAGTTAGTTACTTCATTTAAATTTAATGTTCTAGTCATCCATCCTGTTGTGTTTGTAATAAACTACTTAAATGAACACCCAAGGCTCATCATCTTATTTGAATACACAAGACGAGTGACAGTAGTTATGTTACTCATTGTAGTACTCAGCATATCTGGTTATCTTGTGTTCCATTTTCAGCACTTATGTCAAGGAAGAATAGCTGAAAAGAAGTAGATTCAATAAAGTGTCTTGTGAGACACCACTCGTAGCCTCCATTGGGACAGACAGATAATCTTGTGGGACACCACTCGTAGCCTCCATTGGGACAGACAGGTAATCTTGTGGGACACCACTCGTAGCCTCCATTGGGACAGACAGGTAATCTACCTGATGCAAATCACATTGGGCAGATTTTTTGGATCTACTATAAAAATCCCATCTTATTTAACTGATGCCTAGTTGAGTCTAAAATGTCTAAAACTTTTAAAAACAGAAGTAAAACAGCAACCACAAGCAAAACAGCAACACTCCCAAGGTTGCATATAATATGGGAATGCCCCCTGCATCCCCAATGCAAGGGCAAGTCCCCAGACCCCTGACCTATACACCCACTCTTACTCAAAGATCACACAATCTCAAGAGAAACAGGAGGAAATGAGACAAAGCTTAACACTTGTCTTCTTGATCCTTTCTGAGGTTCATGTTGATTAATTCAACCAGAGCATTACTTAAATGTACTTTGACAAGCAATAGAGGTTTCACTTTGTCTAGGCTGCGGGCACGGGTACACATTACATTCTAATATGTATATATATATATATACATATATATATATATATATATATATATAGAGAGAGAGAGAGAGAGATTATCTATAGATATAGATGGATACCGATATATATTATATGTGCCAGGCCTTACTTTCCCACATATTACTGATCTCCTTATATCATTTTCCAGTTTGTCAGATTAGTTAATAACTACTCTGATCATCTGAGGGGAAGGCAAAAATTTCCTCAGTGATTTTACTGTACCTCATTCCTTGGCTCGTTTAAATGTCTGCCAATGAGTCAGTTAAAGTCATCATTTAGGATCTTGTAATGACCCAAGGACCCCTTGTCTCTACCATGACATGGTTTTACTGAACAGAACTCATACTTACCATTGTTATGTACATGCCTTCTGCAGAAGAGGACATTGCATGGCATATTAAGTCTCACAATCTGCATGCAGAGGAGGTGAATGCTTTCCTGCTTCTTTCCTTGCCTTGCTTATATTATTATTATTACCATATTAACTTCTTCCCTCAGTGCTTTCTAACACATTTACTTTCTTTCACGTTACTCAGAAAACATATTTTCTTTATTATTTTTAATATTTCCCAAATTATTATGTACTCTCTGTAGTTTTAAAGCCTTAACACAGCTTTTGAACTCTCTCCTACTTAAAAGTTTTAACAGTTTTGCTGTTACACCTGCCACATGCTTCTTTCCATTTTTTCATTTTTCTTTTTTTTTTCTGAATCTCTTCCATTATCAAGGGTTTAATAAGTCTTTAATAAAACATACTGTCCCTTTTTTCTTTTACAAGGTATGAGATGGGATTTACAGACAATCTGCAAGACCGGTTAGTGGATTACTTAGCAAATTGTAGAGTGGTAGTGATTCATAGGTAATATTACACAGCTGTGCAACGACTTGCTGTATGTAGCACTTTCAAGTATATAAACACATTGAAATGATTCAGTGCAACAAAATGAGTGAATAATAAATGTTAAAGGAAAGGAACTAAAAACAAATGCTGGGATTCATAGATATCAGTAAAGGTGCTGATACATCTCATCATGCAGCTTTATACAGAGAGATAAAGAAAGCATGCTGACAATTTCAGCATTGCAATCTGTACTAGTTGTTTCCACAGCTGCAGCTTGTGCTCAACAGCATTTATTTCCTTTAGCTAATCATAGGTTTTGAATCTTCAGAGCCTTATGGAGTAGAAATGTTATATCCATCAGCTGATGTACCATATGCTGACTTAAGACCAAAAAGCTGTTTGCTACAAAGTCGATCATGATATAATCAGAAGCTTGGTCAATATACTTCACATGCTGAAACTAATTGAATGCATGGTCTTTCTGTCTCTTTGATTCCAAGGTATGTACTCTTTATAAATAAAGACTATTCATCTACCTACTGGGGATGCTTTAGGTAGTTCACATTATTCCTATATATTGCAAATGGCTAAACTGTACATCAACTTTCAGTGAAGTGATTTGACACATGGCCATCTAGTTGGTAAGCGCTGGAAGCATAAATGCTCACACATACACACACACACACACACACACACACACACACACACACACACACACACACACACACACACACACACACACACACACACACACACACACACACACTATGCATACAATCAATCCACCTTGAAAAAAAATGTGTTATATTTTGCAGGTGATGCTCTTATCCCAACTCAAAAAAGCTTATGAACCCCATGAATAACCCTGAAATCATGGTAGAAATGTGTTACAGCACTGCCTGAACCCAAACAAATTACATCATTGCATATGTGCTTGGTCTGATGCAAGCACAGTTTTGTTGTCTGGATACATCTGCTGGTTTTCTACTGTTCTCTCCTAAGAAAGCTGGCAAGATGTTTGTGGTATGTGCCATGCTTATCAAGGCATGATGTGTAAGTGAAATTGACATCTCAACTACATGGCTACCTAGGTGACTCCATAGTGAGACATACAGATGTCCCCTCACCAGGCTGGACAAGGAGAAGATCACAGTCAGCTGCCTATCAGGTGCCAGGATCCATCAGATCTCACACACACACACACACACACACTCAAGTCTCTCAACAACATGTACTGTTATGACTCTGTCATAGTTCATGATGGAGTGTATGACTCGAGACATACCTCACTGGACTATATGAAGAGAGACATGACTGAGCTCTCAAATTATGTGTCCCAGGCATGTATGTCCCTAGCCCTAAGCAGCATTCTACCTTCACCCAGGATGATGCCTCAATATAAACAAAAAATGATTGACTTGAACAATTGGCTTAGCTTTTGGTGTCAGTCCAGGAAGATCCAGTGTCTGTCAGCCTGGGAAGATATGGTCGACAGATCATGCTGCTTTGCCAGAGATGGTCTTCACCTTTCGCCTCTTGCCTTTCGGTTAATTGCAAAGGTGCTTGCCTCCCCCATAATGCCTTTTTCAGGCAATGTCATAACAAAATTCCTGAAGTAAAAAAAATTCCACTACAGACAAACTCAAGGTTATGCTGCTAAATCAGAATCTGTACTCATTGGAAGCACTCCTTACCTTGGAAGATGTATTTTTTTATTTTTATTTATTTGCAGTTGGTTAACCAGGATAGTCCATTGGGCCAATAAGAATCCATTTTCAATGGAGTCCTGGAGAGAAAAGCTCCAAGACAAAACAAAGATTACAGCAATTACAATTAAATTTTAGGTTACATTAAGTACAAAAAACAAACATTGCATTTGTAAATATACAGTTTCTTGAAATTGAATAGTACAATTAGAGAATTATAAGAAGTTATTTACAATTGGCTTAGTATTTGCTAGATGCAAATATAAAATTAGAGTCTGGAATAAATGATAGTTGCCTGTAGGAAGAGGAGAATAGGCTATGTGGGGTGGGAGCAGGAGCATTCCCACTTGTATGTTAGATATGAGTGAAGTGATTTTTCAAAGGAAGAGAGGTTTGTGGGGGTACGGATGGAGGGAGGGAGGGAGTTCCATAGGCGTGCCATGACAAAGGACATGAGGTTTTGCCCTGGGGGACGAAGAGGTTTGTACAATTCTATTAGATTTTAGTTGTTAGATCTTAGGAGTCTTTCTGGGTGGTGCATTTTAAAGGAAGAGGAAAGGGAGGGGCAGAGGGAGGGGTGAAAAATGAGTTTGTGTGCATAAGTAAGTTGAGTATAGGTGAGATAGTTGGGTAGTTCTAGCCAGTTAAGTTTGTGGAGAGATGCACAGTGGTGGGTTGATGATTTGTGGCTAGTGGCAAATTTGGTAATTTTATTATAACAAGAGGACAGGTTGTCTTGAGAGAGGACTGTAGGTTTGTTAGGAGAGGGGCACCATAAAGGAGGGAAAGGATGAGAAATGTAGTAAAGAGAGTGAGCTTAGTAGATATAGTGAGGTATTGATTGTGTCAGCAGAGCATGCCAAGTTTTTGGTGTTTTTTTTTTTTTTTTTATGTTTAGTTGTAGATGGGAATCAAATTTAAGCTGGTCATCGATATGGACCCCTAATAGTTTGGTTTCAGATACCAGTTCAAGAGGGGCATTGTTCTGGCTAGTGATGGAGAATAGGTTTCTATCAATGGTGGTGGTTTTAGATGGGGTAAATACCATGAGTTTGGTTTTTGACACATTGAGTGCTAGGTGATTGTCTTTCATCCACTGTTCTATGGTAGAGAAGGCATCCTGAGTAAGCTTTGAGAGTCGGATGGATGTAGCAGCACAGATTATAGTTGAATCATCTGCGTATTGAATAAGGTTAGCATAAGGGATTGAGCAGATGAAATAATTTATGAATATATTGAAGAGGAGGGGACCCAATATGGAACCCTGGGGGACACCAGTGGGGGTGTTAAGGATAGAAGAGATGGCCTTTTTCCACTTGACTGCTTGTTGCCTGTTCGAGAGGTAGTTGGTGAACCAATTGAGAGAGGGAAGAGATAGGTTTAGTTTAGAAAGTTTAGTAAGGAGAACATTATGAGAGATGGTATCGAAGGCCTTAGAGAGGTCAAGTAGGAGGGTAGATGCAGTAAAGCCAGAATCCCTGGATTTATTCACAGTTTCCAAGAAGGATAGGAGGACAGTCATAGTGCTGTAACTGGGTCTGAATCCATGTTGGGTGGGAGTTAATAAGTTATTATCTATGAGATCGGGAAGGAGTTGAAGATGGATACATTTTTCTAGGAGTTTAGAGATGGGAGAGAGGATAGCAATGGGATGGAAGTTTGTAATATTGTTATCATTGCCTCCTTTGTGCAGGGGTATGATGAAAGCCTTTTTTCAGAGTTGGGGTACAAAATCTTCTTGGATAGAGCGATTGATTAGGATACTGATGGGGAAGGCAATGGCATCGGCAGATATGCTGAGGTAAGATGAGGGAATGTTATCGGGGGCATTGGTGCATGGTTTTAGCTTTTGCAGGAGTTTTTTTATGGTAGAAGTTGGAATGGGTTTTATGAAGTATGGTGGGGGTTGGGAAGAAAGAGTATGAGAGTGTGGACGTGAGGGGGTGACAAAAGAGGAGATGCAGAAATGGGGGGGGGGTGAAGTGTTAGAGAAGGATGAGGTTAGTTTGGAAATAGAGTGTATGAAAAAAGAGTTAAATTGGATGGCCAGATCTATATCTGATGCATTTGGGTCAGGGCTTGGGATTTCTGCTGTGCCAGCTTTTAGAAGGGTAGTGATATCTTTCCATAATTTTTGTGGATTGGTTTTATGGTTGTTTTGAAGTAAGGAGAAGTAATTCTGTCAGTCTGCTGTACTAATTTTTTTTAACTCTGTTGCAAAGTGTTTTGAACTCATTAAGGATGGTGGGAGTTTTGTTTCTTTGGTAACGTGCCCAGGCTTTGTCTTCAAGGTGCATGGCGGTTAATGTGTTTTTGCTTAGCCAAGGGGCAGTTTTGTTTCTTATTCTTTTGTTTTTTATGGGGGCATAGCTATCTAACAGTTTTAAGAAAGTTGAATTGAAAAAAAGGGCAACAGCATTTTCCAGGGGTAGAGTTTTTAGAGGATTCCAGTTTAGTGATTTTAGGGAGTTAGAGAAGACTTTGGGGTTGAAGTTTTTTAGGTAGCGAGTGGTGATGTAATTATGAGTTACATGTAAGGGTGTAGGAAGATGCCTTGTAAAGATGGGGAGGTGTTCGCTGAGGGAATTGGGAAGAGTCCCACTATCAGGGTAGTAGTGGGGGTGAGAGACTAAGATCCAGTCTAGGGTGCTACCACTGGAGAAGCCTTTAGAGGGCCTGGTTATGGAGTTGATGAGCTGAGAGTAATTATATAGGTTGATGTTTAGGGGGTGTGAAGGGGACTGAATGGAGGACCAGTTAATGTTTGTGTTTCCCAGGATTATAGTTTCATTGCTGATATTGGTAGAAAGCCAGGAGAGGATATCTTCAAGTACTGAGATATTGTCTCCAGGGGGAATGTAAAGGGAGGCTATGCATATGTGTTTGTGCCTATTTAATTGAAGTAGAGCTAATATTCATTCTGCGTTGGTGAAGTGGGAAATGGGTTTATTATAGGGAGTAACAGATAGGGAGGATGAGTGGAGTAGAGCTACTCTGCCACCCTTTTTGTGGGCCCTGTCTTTCCTGATGATGGCGTAGTTAGGTGGTACTATTTCAGAATCTTTTATATGAGGTTTTAACCAGGTTTCTAAGATAGCTAAGATGTCAGGTTTGTTGTAGAAGTAGCCAGGCATGCAGGTTGGGAATTTTGTTAGCTATGCTTTGGGCATTTAGAGAAGCTAGTAGGATGGATTTGGATGTAGAGGAGGAGGTGTTTGGGCTGGTGTTAGAGTATATATCTCCAGATAGAAGTATGGTTGTTAGATGTTGGATTATGCTGAAGTGGTGTTTGGATTGCTTTGTTTCTAGGTTGTGTATTATTAGATTTGTGAGGGTTTTGGAGGTTAGAGGGGGGCTAGAGATTTTATAAGGAGTGATTAGTTTGTAGTGGAGAAATAGTTTTTAATGGGATACAGGCTGGGGAATATTGACCTAAATGAGTGTGAGTGAATTGTGAGGAGTGAGTTGGTTGCATGAAGAAATAGTGAGTGGGTAGTAGTGCTGAGCGGGGTAAGGTAATAGATGTAGATAAGTTCAGAAGTAGTAGTTGAATAGAGAAGTATGTATGTTTTGTAAGCATGTTGAGATTTAGATAAGGTAGATTTATGGTGCTGAGAAAGGTATAGGAGTAGGTGTTGCCTTATTAAGATGGGAGATTGGTTGAGATGATAGATGGTATGTAGGGGGAGGGAGTAGGAAGTGAGAGATGATGAAAGGGGTGGAGATTAATATGTAGAGAGGAAGTAGGAGTGGTTACGTGAGTATAAGTTTAGAGCCCCGGGGAGTGGGTGGGAATTGAAGGTAGGGTAGGGGAGCGGAGTGAACCCACAGGGCAAATGGAGCAGGTAGAGTCAGAGGGGAGTGGGGACTGCAGAAGCTATCAGAGACTGTAATACAAGAAATAATATGTTCTACAGCTGAAGAGTTAATGAAGGTAATTTAAACAAGGTTTATGAGGTTGTCCTGGGAAGTAGAGGGAGTTATGTAGTTATGAGAGTGGTAGAGCAGAAGTAAATTAGCAGATAGTTTACAAATAAAATAGCTGTTAAACTTTGGTGGAGGTTAGGAGGGAAAAGACTGAGCAAGCGTCTGCAGGAATGTTTAAAATAGCTGATAAATAGCTGAAAAGTAGGTGGGGATTTGGAAGGAATAGGGTAAGCGACTGTAGAGGTGTATGCTGCCACCTAGTGGCAAGGAGAGGGTGGACAGTGTGAGGGAAGAGTCTTCATTCACTATAGATTGGGTCTAGGAAACATTGAGAAAGACTGGAGGGGGAAAATTGGCAAACAGGCTGCGGTAGGCTACTATCACACACATGAGAGGTCAGAATAATACAGGCTTTGCAAAAGGATGTTTCCTTATTAAGGCTACATACACTTAGGTTTCCTTAGGCAGAGAAAGTATTCTCAGTGGTGGCGATTGATGGCACCTGGGTAGTAGAGAATTCAAAGGTGTCTTCTGTTTGGGTCAGTGGCAGTCCTTGAATATAGATTGAGGGAAGGGAGCACCCAGGTGCAAGGCAGGAGGTGAGACAAGTAGCCCAACCACACGACCGTTTTTCTGGGTTGTGGACACTAAGGCTATATTTAAAGATGCTGATGTCTGTGCAATCACAGAGACATGGTTCAAGGCTGCAGACAGCACTCCGGCCATGCAAGGCTACAACACCTTCCACACATTCAGCCCTTAAAACAAGCCTGAAAGAACCAAAGGCAGAGGTGTATCCATCTTCATTAAATACAAATACACCTCAAGACTGGTCAAACAGTATGACTTACTAGAGCGACTCCAACACCAACTAACTGTAGGCAACCCCCCTTCCATATCATTGTTAGCTATATGTCCCCCACCATGAACCAAGAGAACCACTTTGCCTACCTGGGCCTACTTGAGTCGCTCACTATACAGCTAAACACCTTGGTCATGGGTGATTTCAACTATCCTTCCATTGACTGAGAGTCATATATGAGAACAAACATGCTTGCCCTAAGACTTTGTTAATATAAATTCTCTGGAACAGATAGTCTACACCCCCACAATGGACTCAAATGTCCTAGACTTAGTATTCACCAACATAGAGGTTCTCTGCACTACCCCCCTGTGTGTTGCCCTCCCTGGTAAGGTCTGATCATAAACCAGTCTCATTCAAACTAGCGATCATACCCGACCCCTCCCCAAGAGCAAAAATGATGAAAGATTTCTCCAAAACAAATTATGGCCTCCTAAGTGATGACATAAATAGTCCCCCCCTACCGCTACTACTTTCAACAATGACTCCTATATAGAGTTGTGCACAGATGTATAGACTCAGCTGTACCTGAACAGATCAAAACAAGATCCTCATCAAAAAACAAGCCACCCTGGTGGACATCAAGCATAAATAGGTCAAACAACAAGAGGAAGAAACTAATGTCCAATAACGAGGGAACTTACTCAGCAGAGGAAGGATACCCTCCACAGTTTGAAAAAGTAAATTAAATATCTTGTAAGGTCCTCTATAGCCAATTACAAAGGTAAGCTAGCATCCCTAGCTAAGGATAATCACAAGGCATTCTTTAGCTACATCAGAAATCTAAAAGCCAAGGCCCAGCTTTGTGCCGAACTAGTAGTGTATAGTACCACTCATACTGAGCCTGAGGTTATCACCAACCTGTTAGCAGACAGATTTGATGCAAACTTTATCCCCCTGTCCCCAACAGACATACCCCAAAGCATACCTGTCACCAGTCCTCTACCTAGTATCTCAAAAGAGCAGGTCATAACTGCACTCTCCATGGTCAAAAACACAGTCTCTATGGGACCAGATGACATCCCAGGCTGCCTACTAAATGGTCTAAAACAGGACCTAGTGGAACCACTTGGCACTCTCTTCAGCCACAGGCTAAGTGCTGGCTTTGTCCCAGCAGAGTGGAAAACAGCAACAATAATTCCCTTGCACAAAGGGGATCCATCCACAAACGCTGGGAACTATAAACCCATAAGCCTAACCGCCTTATCTGCAAGGCCATGGAGAGAATCATCATGGACCTTATCAACCAAGACATAGGTGACCTTCAAACTCTTGACCTGACCAAACTTTACTTCTCTAAGGGTAGATCATGCTTATTAAACCTGGTGGACTTCTTCAAGAATGTCACCAAAGTCCTGGATGAAGGCAAAACAGTACATACAGCCTATTTTGACTTAGCCAAGTCTTTTGACACAATTCCTCACTCAAGCATCATTGAGAAACTCACCCAACTGGAAATTAACCCATATGTCACCAGATGGTTAGCCAAATGGCTCACCGACAGAACGCATACAGTCAAAGGTAGGGATTCCATCTCTAGCAGTAGACTACCACTGGAGTACCAGAAGGATCTGTGCTGCACCCCCTACTGTTTGTAATCTATTTCTCAGAAGTCCAGGTGTAAACAGGTGGCCTGTGACTTACTAAGTTGTCAGGTGATTGCAAACTGGGTGCAAGCAACGAGTCCCCATTGATGCTGACATACTACAAAAAGGACTCACACAGACAAATGATTGGTGACAAAGCCACAGATTTAAACTAAATGCAAAAAAAATTCATTATCATTCCTTTCAGCAAAGGGGAAGTCCCTGCAAATTATAATAATAACAGTACCCCCTTTAGCTCAAACCCTGTGGAGAGAATTGGGAACACAGGTTGATAGCAACCTTAACTTCCATTATCATGTATACATAGTGGTAAGGCAGGTCTTCTACACTGCACATCTCATGAGTAAGGGCATCGCATCCAGAGCTAAGGATGTTATAATTCCCCTGTACTCCTCCCACATCAGACCACTAATAGAGTACGACACTCCCTTCTGTATGTACCTCACCAGACACCTGCAGCAGCTGAATAGACCTCAGAGGATTCTCAGCAAGAAAGTTCAGGGCCTGCAACACATGACCTAAATGGACAGACTGAAGGTCCTGTCACTGTACTTTGTATCTTATAGACTGCTGAGAGACAACTTGTGCCTGACCTACAGAGCAGTCTCAGACCCTGCCCTAATGGAAATACTGCACACCGCAAGTCCAATAGGACAAGATTCACTTTGATCTAACCTAGCCTGCAACATTAACAGGAAATGGTGGAGAGACAGATATGTCTCCCAGAGATTGCCACTCCTTTGGAACAAACTCCCAATTCACATAAAAGAGAGCTCATCGATGACCCTACTTAAGAGTAAGTTAGACAACTGGATGGGGGAAAGTAAATTTACCCTGGGAGAGTCACCTATCCCTCTTGGATAAGGGGAGTGCTGATCATAATATCGCACTGTAAATATAGACCATACAGCTATGTCAGTAAGTTACAATGGTATAACATGGCTAGGCTTATAAATGCCCTTAGGCTAATAGCCTAGTAACCTCCTATGAACTTGCCAATTACACCCATCTACCAAACTCCATAGCAACAGCAGCAGAATGCAACAGTGGTTATCAGGAGGTAGGTGAAATATGATCATCAGTAGCCCCCCACCAACACACGCACACACACACACACACACACACACACACACACACACACACACACACACACACACACACACACACACACACACACACGCACACACACAGTAGCAGCTGCAACTGTTGAAATACATGGCAGTGCTAGCAAGGCAACAACATCTGATCTACAATCGTGGGCTGCAACATTCATAAACTGATAGTGTTACCCAAAATAAACAATTTGAATGCAGTATTCCTATTAGGCTATGGAGGGCACTGCGTGTTCTTTTATCACTGTGCATAATATGAAATTCATATATTAAAAATGTTACACATGAGACCTGCAGTATTCCTATCACAATATGCTGATCACTACATGTTCTGCTCCCACTGTATACCACATGAGATTCATACAATAACAATGTCTCACATGGTACATGAAGTATTCTTATTGACTATGCTGATTACTGCATGTTCTGCTCCATCTTTATTTCAGATGTCATCTCATTACAACACAACAGTGCAAGTATTGTGGGTCACAGTCAACATCATTTGCACAGGGTTCAAGAACATAACAACAGAAGACTGCCAACAAAACTGGGTGGGGGAAACATCACAGGAGCTGCATGCAGGAAACTGCATTAGGTGGAAGCACAGGTGCTTCTAGGGATTATTTCCTCCTGTGACAAGGATGATGCATCAATGTGTGATCTGAAACATGACCTGATATATCTTTGCTTTGGAGAAGAGCTGAACTGGAGACCTCTTATGGCAAGGATGGCGTGCAATGCAAATTCATGACCTCTCCTGGATGGAAATCTGTATCTCAGGTTCTACTTCTGGAAATAGGTACTCCTTCCCACCCATGTCAAGGGATTGCAGACCTTCTGACAGCTGTTGAACATGCCTCATGCAAAGACTCCTATACACATCCACCTTCAGGTAGATGCCCTAACCCGGTGACATACAGCACTGCCAATATGGGCAAAAATGGCAATCCTATTCATAGAGGTGCTCACTGAGATAATGTGTGCCATAACAAACCTCAGTAGGCCAATTATTTTGTGATATGTGAGCTTCAGTTCTGCAAAGAACTCAGCATGATGTTGGGAATCATCCTCATAAATGCAACACAGTTGTAAGACCCATTTTGAACTCTTGTGACATAAGTCTATGCATGGATGACATTTCTGCATATTTAATGATTTATCCTCAGTGCTGAAAACATGTTGTGGGGGTTACTGTGAAATGTACTGGCATTGGGTACCTCTGGATTGCTGGCTTCTGGGTGGTATGACCCCATAAGAAGCAATAAATGCCTTTAAAGCAGTGTTGCACACATAGGGGGTGTTTTTGAGACTCTCAGTGACAGACGATACCGCTTCCATAGTGGATTGTGTGCACTCTCCCCATACAGTCACAGTGTGCTCAGTTTATTTGGCACTGCATATTCTATGTACTGGGTATCTCCTCACCCAATAGTGAGACAGTCATACATGTCACTGTGTCCTCTGGCTGTCACACATGTCTATGTGGCTCAGAATAATCACCAGACTCTGCAGATATGCAGACAGATCTTTGACCAGTCTCAGACATATTTTCCTGTTTGACATTGCTGTTTCAACCTGTGAATGAGCATACAAAATGGCATAGTGAACAAAGTAACAAAAGTGCCAATGCGACATGCAGGGTGAGGCTGTTGTTAGTACATCAAAATCCTTCTTACGTATCCTTACCTTCTGTGACAACAGAATCTATCATACAATTGATGTGCCTATGAAAAGAAATGGGCATCAACGCCTACAATGTTAGAATACACCTAGTATGTGGAATCACTGCATATTATACCCAGTATGTGTAATCCACTGCATATTATGCCCAGCATGTGTAATCACTGCATATTATGCCCAGTATGTGTAATCACTGCATATTGCACCCAATATGTGCAATTACTGCATATTACACCCAGTATGTGTAATCACTGCATATTACACCCAGTATGTGTAATCACTGCACATTATGCCCAGTATGTGTAATCACTGCACATTATGCCTAGCATGTGTAATCACTGCCTATTACACCCAACATGTGTTATCACTGCCTATTACACCCAGCATGTGTAATCACTGCATATTACACCCAGCATGTGTAATCGCTGCATATTACACACAGTATGTATAATCACTGCATATTACACACACAATATGTGTAATCACTGCATATACAAACCCATCCTACATACATTCAGTATCATTTACTTAACACACAAATGGGATGTGTCAGCATGGCACCAGCATCCACAATACTGCTGGGTATAAATGTTGTTACATCTCCTAGTGATACAAGAAACTCTCTAATGTCTGTCATTCTTGTAAGCCCTGCAGGGCCACCTCTGTGATGGATCTCTCAATCCCAATCTGCGACTTCGTCTTAAGACAGCTATCAAGCATCAATCTAAATCTATAAATAAATCTAAAGCTATCAAGTCATGCAGCAGTGACATTGGTCCAATGTGTATTTGTGCTCGCCTAGTGCATTAATATCTTGCAGTATGGACTGCCGCATCCGATCCCTCAGCGATTGATATGCACCACCCTCTGCCCATTAGGTACCATGCATTGTTTAAATTCTTCAGCCAATGCCAGTTTCTTCTGGTGAATATGCTGATTCCTTTTACACAGTAAATATTGAATACATAGTCTTCTACGATCATAGGAACTACAAGACAAGGAAGTCTGAAGAACATGTGGGCCTTGCCAAATAGCTCCCTCAAGATGTAACTCCCAATACAGAAGAGGGCAAAACATATCAGGCTGGATTGAACTTGTGGGTGCCCATCCCATTGTTAAGGTTAGTCTTGTGAGTGATTGGTTGAAAGAGCAGGGGCTAGCAGGACTGGGTAGTAATTCAAGCTTCAAGATTCTTCCATCTTTTCTGGTATTTAAACCCTGTGTCTGCAGGTGTCTGTGCTTGGTTTTGCCAGGCTGTGGAGTGGTGATTCATCACTGGGACAAAGCAGAAATTTCCTAAGACTCCAAGAGCAGAATAAGTTATTTATTACATTTATTTCATTGAATTGCACTTCTTAATGCTTATAATTATATAATTATACAGCTAATCTACTACATTTTGCACTGTTATAAAGCTTTTTTTACTGTTTCACTGCATTTGTGTACTGTTTTGTACTGTTTTAATTGTATTTTTTATTGCTAGATAGTGTTTCATTACTGTAATTGCATTTTTACTGAATTACTTAACTGCAACTGCTTTTTCATACCAAGAGTTGTATTTTCTGATTGTGACTGCTCTATCTGTGCTTTTCTGTGAATTTTTTGTGAGGTTTCTGTGTTCTAGTCAGTTAGCATAGTCTGGATAGAGGCCTGCTGTTATCCAGGCATGGTTGTGTTGTTTGTTGAGTTTCCAGTGTTTCTGACAACTAGTTTCACTGTGTGTGAGGTATTAACTGGAAATTTTCTCCATTTGTTAAGCATCTGTTTTTGTTCTGATTTCCTCCCAATGAGTCTATCATATACTGATTTGTTTGCTGTTAAAAGCATTCTCTAGAGTCTCCTTCCTTCTTTATCTGTTTAAAACTTTCATTTAGTGGTTCACTGCTGTTTTTCTGCTGTGATAAACATTTATGTAGTGTGTGCTGCCTGAAATAGTGTAGCTAGTAGCTGTAATAGTTTCCCACCCCCTCCTTATTGATGTCTTGTTCTTATACTTGGTGGCTTTGCAGTTGTCCACCCCTACTGTAAATTTGATCTGAAACACTCCTCCCAGTCTAGTGTCATTAGCTCATTCAACCTAATACAGAGAGAACATTTGAGAAGGCCAACCCACTTAGGTTCTTAACCTTGAATTATCTTCTGTTCCTCCTTTCTCCCTTTCCACTTTACTAAAAAAAATTGCTAGAATCTCCTTGTGTTCTGACTGAGGGTGCTTCTCAGCTGATAAATATATTTTTGGCAGTTTTTAACTGTTCAGAGTTGAATAAAACAATAACTGAATTCAGTTCAGAATACAGTTTTAATAAATTGCATTTATTTAAACTGCATTTGCTTTAATATTGCTACACACTCATGTGCTACCTTGCACTGCACTTGAATTGTTTTTAGTGCTGTTTTAGCTGCTTTTCAGTAAAAATAAAATCTAAGCTTGTTTCCTGCTTTTCCTGTAACTAGTCTAGTCCAGATACCTTACACACAGTGAAACTAGTTGTATCCAGGACTGTTTGTAAGCTTCTGAGCTCCCCAAGCCTTTTTGTGCTGGAGGAAAGCCTTCTAGCTTGTCAGTGGTAGTGGTAATCACTAGGTAGCCCATCTATCACAAGAGGAGTGGTTTCTGGCCCAGAAATTGTAGTTTATAAGCTGTTTGGGCAGTTTTTCCATCACTTTCAACTTTCTGGTTTAAAAGCCCATGTTTCCACTTGTTTCCCACCTTTCCTGTAACTAGTCTAGTCCAGATACAGATTTGGTGTATCCAGGACTGTTTGTAAGCTTCTGGGTGGTGCCAAAGTCTGGTCTTCATTTTTTCCCTTAGCTCTGCTAGTTCTCTCCTCTCCTGCACTTTTACTAGCTTATTAGTCTAGCACTTTACCAGACTTCTTGTAGCAATTACTGTAGCACTCAAAAGTGCTACCAGCACTTAATGTTCTACAATGAAAGAGCTCCAGTAGTTATTATTAATGCCCACCCTTCCAGGCATTTCTAAAGATCAGTTTCCTGTGCTTTCTCCTATTAACCTGGTGAACTTGAGCATCCTGAGGTAATGTATAAACTGCCTTATGTACCCTCTCCTCTTACCTCCCAACACTCAGACTTGTGAGAGATGCACTTATATATCCAATTTGGAAGCCATACACTCTCCAGCCAAGACCAGAATAGCTGGTCAAGAGGAGAAGGTCAACACTTGCACCACACCACATGGAACACTTAGCCTTCCAAAACACACACCAGCATTGCCTTTACATAAAAACACAAACCGCACACCCACCTTCGTGGAGGCTCTCAATAAAAATCTACCCAAACAGCACAGATCTCCAAGGCAGAAATGTACTCAACCACCACAACACAACACTAATCACGAGACACATAACTCTCCTAAACAGCATGCCACTCAACCAAAGCCCCTAAGCAAAACAGCATGCCCAACACACTAGTCATAGGTGACTCGATAGTGAGGCACACTGATGTCCCACTCACTAGGTTGAATAAGAAGAAAGTAACAGTCAACAGGATCCACCACATAACACATGCATTCAGGTCCCTCAACAACAGGTACAAATATGACTCTGTCATTGTACATATGGGTGTGAATGACCTCAGACATACCTCCCTGGACTACATGAAAAGAGACATGCAGGAGCTCCCAGATTATGTAGCCCTGGCAGATATGGCCCTAGCCCTGAGCAGCATCCTACCATCACCCAGAATGATACCACAGTACAAGCAGAAAATGATTGATTTCAACAATTGGCTAAGTTTGTCGTGTCATTCTAAGGGGATCCAGTATCTAACTGCCTGGTATGACATGACTGACAGACCTCAATGCTTTGGTAAAGATGGCCTACATCTGTCACCCCTGGGCTTCCGGATACTGGCCAAGGCTCCTGCCACCCCAATAGTGCCTTTTTTAGGCAGTGTTCCAATGACCAAATTACCACCGTAACACCTACAAACAAATGCAGTCTGAGGGTCATGCTGCTCAATGCTAGAAGTCTAAATCTCAAAATGCACTCACTCAAAGGACTCCTTAAAATGGAGAACATCAACATTTGTGCTGTAACAGAGACCTGGTTCAAAGCAGCAGAAAGCACCCATGCACTACCAGGCTCATCCTCATTCCAAACCTTTCGGCCCCAGAACTTGGACCGAAGCTCCAAAGGCTCTGGTGTTTCCATATTCATAAAGGATGCACACACCTCCAGACTGGTAGCCCAATATAACGCATCAGAGATACTTCAGGTGCAGCTAACATTGGGTAAGACAGCAATTCGGGTCATAGCCTGCTACAGGTCCCTAACCATGCCCAAGACTCCCACTCCATCTTCCTAAGCACCCTGGAGAATATTAGGGTCCAACCTAACACTCTCATACTGGGCGACTTCAACTACCCTTCCATTATCTGGGAAAACTACTTATGTGCCAATACACTTGCCTAATGTTTTGAGGAATTCATTAATTCCAATGCCCTGGACCAGCTCATTCTTACTCCCACTAGATGTAGCAACATCCTTGACCTGGTCATTACTAACATGGGTGACCATTGCTCTTCACCCTGGTTAGATCCAACCACAAACTAATCACCTTGGAAATCCACATCCCCCACTCCCCCCCCCATGATGGTAACCACCATGAAAAACTTCTCCAAAGCTATCTTTGGGCTCTTAAAAAACAGAGGTGGCTATCTTCACGGCACCCATGCAAATGGAGACTAGTTGCATGACTGCCGAATAATACACCAATGCACTGTATGAACACATACACAAATGCATGGATCTCGCCATACTCAATAGAACCAAGACGCTCTGCTCCAAAAAAAGGAAGCCAATCTGGTGGTCCCTTGCCATAAACAAACTCTACAACAGAAGGAGGAAACTAATGCGGAATAAGGTGATGTCCCAAGAGTGGAAAAACTCCCTTATCAGCCTCAACAAAAAGTTGAGATTCCTCATCAAATCCTCTAAAGCTAGCTATGAAAACAGAATTGCAGTAGATAGTAAAGACAACCACAAGGCCTTCTATAGTTATGTAAAGACTCTCCACGGCAATACCCAGAGCCTATATCGAGCCAACAGATATTGCCAATATAATGGCCGATAGATTCAGTGCCAACTTTACCCCTCTCACCCCCCAAAGTACCAATCACAATACCAGTAGATTGCCAGGCACCCAGTATTACTGCTGCACAGGTTAAAACAGCACTGTCCAAGGCCAAGAATATAGCTTATATGGCAACTGACAATATCCCTGGTAGTATTCTATATCAACTACATAGTGAACTGGTACCTCACCTGTGTGCCCTGTTCAATCACAGCCTCACCTCAGGCTTTGTCCCCATCAAATGGCACACTGCTACAGTCTTCCCTCTCCACAAATGAGGAGTGACTACAGACCCTGAGAACTATCACCCCATTAGCCTGACAAGTCTGATATGTAAAGCTATGGAATGCATCATCATGGATATATGGAATCTCCAAACTCTGGATCCCACACAGTTTGGTTTTGTGAAGGGTAGATCATACCTGCTCAACCTGGTCGACTTCTTTGAGTCAGTCACCAGAGCTGTGGATGACATCAAGGTGGTTCATACAGCCTACCTTGATCTGGCCAAGGCCTTGGTATGGTAACCAGTCAAGAGTGGAGTCCCAAAGGGTTCAGTCCTGGGTTATCTCCTGTTTGGTATCTACTTCTCTGAAGTCCAGGCCAACACAAAGGGACTCTGGTTGATAAAGTTCACAGACAATTGCAAGCTGGGAGCTATTATTAACTCCCCAAGTGATTTTGACATCCTACAGAAAGGCCTCACTGAGACCATTGGTGTCAGAACCATGGCCTTAAGCTCAATGCCAAAAAATGTGTCATCATCCCCTTTGGGAAAACCCACTTCCCATGAATTACCACATCAATGGTAGTGCACCGAACACAGAAGGCATTATAAAAGATCTGGGAGCACAGGTTGACAGCAACCTCTCATTTGACCACCACATTGCCACCGTGGTCAGAAAGTCCTTCTGTGTGGCACATCTCATTACTAAGGGTTTTGCATCCAGGAAGAAAGAGGTCATTGTCTCCCTCTACTCTTCCCTCATTAGGCCGATCATCGAGTACAATGCCCCATTTGTCATGTACCTTAGTAGACACCTGCAACAACTGGAGAGGCCACAAAAGTACCTCACAAAGAGGATCCTAGGCCTTAAACACTTGTCCTATATGGACAGACAAAAAAACTCCAACTATTCTCTGTCTCATATCGCCTAATTAGAGGCGATCTCTGCTTGACTTACAAAGCCATGCCTGAGCCAGCTCTGTTAGAAATGCTACATCTAAAGAAATCCCTATCCCTCTGCACTACACACTCCAGAGACCTCAACCTCATTACCACAATCAACAGAACATGGTAGAGGAACAGGTTCATAACCCAGAGACTGCCCATGCTATGGAATAGACTTCCTATACATGTCAAACAGAGCACCTCACTGTCACTCTTAAGAGAAATATTGACGAGTGGATGGGAAATAGAAAATTCTCCCCAGGGATCACTCCAGTGGCTCTCTTCGACAGAGGCACTGGGAACTAAGGCTGGGTGGCATGATTCCAGGGTAATCCTATGGGCTAGGCTTGTAAAGGCTCCAGGGCCATTAGCCTAGTACACACCTATGAACCTATGAAGGAGACATGGGTGTCACTCTGCTTAACATGCTGGAGTAATTTGTTCCAGAGATGGGACAACCATTAGGTAGTGCATCTATCCCTCTAACATGTTTTATTTATATGTAGATGGTGGTTCCTATCATTGGTTCGACTGTTTGTGTAGTCATCCATCCTGTGAAGGTATAAGACCTTCATTAGGATGGGACCTTTTCCGGGCAGTGTTCTCCAAACAGAAGTCTATAGGTGACAGAGTATAGGGAAATGGCTTCTAGTCTTTCTTGGTACAAAAAGATGTTTGGCAAATAAACTTTTTTTTTTATCAGGAACCTTTGGGGTCTTTCTAGCTGCATGATGTATCTGGCTAGGTACATGTTGAAGGGGGCACTGCACTCATGAATTATTCACCTCCTATAATGTTGTTACTGCATTATTATCTTTCAAGTGTCAAAAAGGAGAAAACATAGAATCTGTCACACTCACCCATTTTATTTTCTGACAAATAAGATATGTTCCAATATTTGGAAGTTTATTTAATGCGAACAAAGTAGAATATTTGTTTCCTGATTTATTTATTAATTCATTCATTTACTCCACCTTTGATGTACTGAGGCATTAGTATTACATTTTGGATACCAAAGAGTATTAGATTCCAGTGTGTGTATATCACATCTGCAATATTAGATTCCAGTGTGTGTATATTACTTCTGCGGTATTAGATTCCAGTGTGATTATATTACTTCTGCAGTATTTAATTCTAGTGTGTGTATATTACTTCTGCTTCAATTTTATAATTAAACCTTAATGCTGCAAAGAGACACCAGCACTGGAAACTTCCAACCTGCTATGCCATACAGTAATAATTACATAATTCTAGTAAAAAATAAACAAACTCATGAAAAAAAATATTTAACAGAGACAGACATATATGAAGCAATGAGTCCAACTAGTCTGCCCATCTGCCCTTTTTTTTTTTAATTGTGATGTTTAATCAATCTGCAGAAAATCCACCAGGAATAGATGGTATTCCTGTGGAAGTTTGGAACCTAGCAGGGAACAACTTGATAAAGATCTGGAAGGTTTTGTTTAACAGTATTTTAAGAGGAGGAGAAGTACCAACATCCTGGAAGAAAGCAGTGATAGCTGTAATACCTAAAGAGGGTAAAGATCCAGCAGATCCAGCTTCATACAGGCCCATTTCAATACTAAACCATGATTATAAAGTGTTCATGTCTATAATGGCTAAAGGAATGGCAAAAGTAATGCCAAAATTGATAGAGCTGCATCAGTGTGGTTTTGTGGAGGGTAGGCAAACATTTGACAACATTAACAGAACACTGATGAAGCAGAATGTATGAAAATGCCACTGTTGGTGGGTCGTGATGCAGAGAAAGCATCTGACAGAGTAAGCTGGGAGTTTATGAGCAAAGCAATGGAAGCATTTGTATTCTGATAAAATTATAAGATTGATTAGGAGGATATATGAGGGATCGGAGATGAAAATTAAAGTGGGTGGAGGTCCTCTCTGATAATTTCTACTTGAGCAGAGGAATCAGGCAGGGGTGTCCTCCTTCCCCCTTTGGTATTTGCATTACATTTAGAACCACTGACAAAGAAAATAAGAAGCTCAGAAATTCAAGGATATAATTGGTATGATAGTCAAGAAAAGATGGCTGTATTTGCAGATGATATTATTTTATACCTGACAAAAACAGAAAGAGACATTACAGTGTTGTAGAACATTTTGAGACAGTTTCAGATCATTTTGGGATACAAAATGAATGAAGCTAAAACAAAGGCAATATAGGTAAATTATATACCCACACCCGAATTGGTTCAGCAATATCCATATTTATGGGCACATGATAAAATGAAGTATTTAGGAGTATGGATTAAAAATAATTCTGGTGTGGCAGCTAAGGATATGTGGAAAGAGACTAAATATAAGATAATACAAAAACTAACAAAATGGAAGCTTTGTTGTATGGATATAGATAGTAAGATACAAGCAGTCAAAATGTTTTTAGTCCCTTTAGTCTTTTACACAGGTCAGGTATATTTTTATCAACCAGAGGAGAAGTTGTGGATAGCAATTAATAAAGAGCTGAAGGACTTTGGGAGGGGAAAATGGCAAGAATAAAGTGGGATAAACTGATTTTTCCAGTAGAACAGGACAGATTGGGATTACCCAATTTGAATGGGTATTTCAGAGCTACACAGTTAAGGCTCCTATTTATAGTACAAGCAGAAAACTATCATTCAAAGTGCAAAGGGAGGATGCTGAAATAGGGGGAAGTTCAAGAAACAAGGAGAAACTGGGATTTTGGATGCAGGCCTTTAAGGAGAATAACAACAATCATACAGATTATTATATCTCTAAAGTAGCAGAAAGTATTCTGAAAACTAAGCCAACATGGCAATGGAGAAAGGAGATTTTGCCAATAGGAATAACTGCAATCAGGGATATAGACAAGAGGGGGCTGGAATTTATTGGCAAAAACTGGCAAAGGAACCAAGGTATTGGGAGCAAATAACTAGAAAGGGAAAGGTAACAGAATGGGAAGAGGCTAAGAATTTATCTGGACTGCAGTTTAATCTTTGCCTTTGCTATCAAGGACTGATATCAGAAGATAGGAAAGAGAAAGAAATAGGGGGCTCCTAATGAAAGACCACCACTGGCAGAGTTTTTAGTAGAATCTAGAACAGAAGCTGCCATTAAAAAAGGAATAATCAGTAGAGCATATAAAATATTGTATGGTAACTATAAGAATCAATTAGAGGAGGTTAGAAAGGATTAGGAAAATAGACTAGATAAGCAATTCACAAAGAATGAATAGGAGCATATATGTATGTTTCCCAAATATGCAACAAAATCTAGAAGATTTAGGATTTCTGCTTGGAAATATTTGCATAGATATTTTATACTCCAAGTAGAATCCAGAGAATTTTTCCTCAGATAGACAGCAAATGTTGGAGGTGTGACAGGGAAGAAAGAGGAACTTGGGAACATATTTTTCTGGGAGTGCAATGGGTTGGTGGACTTGAAGGATTCCTTCTGGGGTGCACTGTCAGAGATGCTGGATGGATGGGCTGGTGTGAAAAGGGAGATGATTTTTCTGAACTATGATACAGAATTGGAATTGCCTATACATGGCAAGGCCTTGTTGAGTCTAATTATGGTGGATGCAAAAATAAATTACTAAAATATGGAAATCAAAATCTAAACTAACTGTATTAGAAGTTGTGAATATAGTTTCAGAGATAAAACAACTAGAAATTAAATCTTTAGAAAAGGGTTAGAGCAAACTACATAGGAAAAAAAATGGGAATTGAAAGAACAATACATACAGGGGAGGAATGAAGTTTAAAAGAAGGCCGAACTTAAATGAGCTATGTAATGTTTGACTAAAAATGATTGGGTAGATTATAAGTGATGCATAATGTTTGCAACTGGAAGTGTTATCAGTATGGTTTGTGATGTAAAATGCTTGCAGCTAGGATTGTGTTGGCATAGTTTGTTTTCATTTATATAAATTCTCTGATTCCCTGTGTCATAAGTGAAGGTTTACTAAAGATGTTTCCTGTTTAAAAAAATGGGCAAGAATTGAATAATTTGTCATATTGCTTGGGTTATATGATATATAGCAATATATGTGAAGTATAATGTTTGTTAATATTAATTTGTTAATACAGTTTGATTACGTTTGTATAAATGTAAATTTGCCTATGTCACAAGTGAAAATTCAATAAAGATGTTAAAAAAACATTTTCTTTTTAATTTTCATTTACTTTATGCTGGGATGGTGCAGTGGCACTAAGAATAGCACTGCCATGTCATAACAAGCCATGGGACCTAGCATGCAAAGTGTGCATAATGTCTTGCCTGTGCCTACATAGGAGTTCTTGGTGCTTTGGCTTCCTTCTACCTCCCAAAGATATTCAGTTGGTGAATTAACAATCACCAAATTGTCCTAGGTATTTTGAGCTTTAAGGTATTGCAAATGCCATTGTTTGATATTAATACTATGTAAATATAGCTGTTCCTTTAAGAACACTCAAGGAATTATGTATTTTATCTAGAGAAGAAATGTCTGTATGTTGGGGTTAATGGGCCATTTACGACCAGTTATCTATATATAAAAGGATTACTCTTTTAGCCATGGCAGTTCACTAAAGTCTCAAGGGGGAGACCCATTTTCCTTTTTACCAGATTCATTAGAGTCTAAAGGGAGTGGCCCAGTGTCTTTTGTGCCAAACTAATTAAAGTCTCAAGGATATATTTTATTGCCCTTGGAGACTGTCATAGCTCCATAGCTGGAGGTGGGTCCAATTGCACTACTGAAAATTTCTCATAAGGAAGAATGTCGTCACCTGCCTAGAATGGGAAACAGACAAACTGTGTTATCATGGCTCCAGACTGAGAAAATGTAAACAAACTGTATTACCATGGCTTCAGAGTGAGAAACTCTAGACAAACTGTGTTATTGTGGCTTTAGAGTAAGAAACTGTAGACACACTGTGTTAAAATGCATCCAGAGTGGGAACTATAGACAAACTGGGTTAAAGTGGATCCAGAGTTGGATGCTCCTGCTGAGAACCCGTTCATCAGCAGCTTGCAACAAATTTGCCTGAGCTTGGCAAGAAGTTGGTTTTATACTTGGACTTTTTACTTAACCAGTGACAAAATTTGTACCTGGACACTTTTTGTTGAAGAGGCTATATTATTTTTCAATGTATGCTTTGAACCTTAGGTAAAACAAAGTGTGAGCTGAATAAAATATATATTTTTGGTTATGTTTATGTCCAGTATCATAAGAATACCACACTTTTTTTTTTAAATATATGCTTCTTTATTTCAGCCCTTTCCATATTTTTTCATTATTATCTGATGTTTTCTCAATCCTAGACATCTGTTTTTCTAGAAAATGCTACCATACATCACAGCTTTTTTTCTGTGTAAATCATAGCTGTTCAAATACCCTAGGTAGGGAATTGCAGCTAACTACACCAACTCTGAAAACAGCTGCAACTTTTGTTGTAGTTTGTAGTCTGTTTGTACCATGCAATGACTGCAGCTGAAATCCCTGCTGTATTTCTTTCTAGTTCATTGGGTCATAGGTAAGTACTAGGCTAGATGCCCTTGCAGGCCTTTTTAAGTCTAGCCAAATTCCTCTCTGGGAAAGAAAATTTGAGGGGACTTGTGTGTGTGTGTGTGTGTGTGTGTGTGTGTGTGTGTGTGTGTGTGTGTGTGTGTGTGTGTGTGTGTGTGTGTCTGTGTATATATATATATATATATATATATATATATATATATATACAAACAATAGCCTGTGTTATTAAGTGTGCTTACATTACAAAAATGTCAAAAGTCCTGTCTAACTAGCATTGGTAGATTTTTTTAAAAACACTTCTCATACTTGGGATGTTTTCGTGTAAATGCCTTCGCAGCTAGTCATTCTTCTTGGAAATGACCATTTAATAGTTATATAATGATGTGAAGTCATGACATGGAATTTTTTTAACAAGCCATCTACCTTGTTTTAATTCTTCCTGACATACACTCAGAGAATGGCACTTCAGCACCATGCAGTGTTATAACAACAAAGAACTTAATGTGCAAATGCAGTAAACTAGGAACAGAGAAAATCAAGGGCTACCTCTGTTCTCCTAAGGACATTTGTTTCTACATTTGATGGACATGTCTTCAGCTGACAAAGTTCTTGGGATGTGAACCTCAGAGTAAGGTGGTTTAATCAGCCTTGGATTGAGTCATGAAAGAGTGAAACAAACAGCTAACCCAGTGAAAGGGAACAAGCGGTAACAGATGCAAAACGAAGACTGTTCCAACACACAAAAAATCCAAGACTGTAAGTAATTTCTTCTGAGTTATTTAAACCATGACTAATTAAATGCCATTTAGACCCTTTTGATACTTTGTCATGCACAAATTTTATGGTGCAGTTTTTTTTCCTCTCGTTTGTTTTGCTTTTTGTGCAATGTGTTCTACATCTAAAATAGTTCATTTCCTACAGACACTACTTCTAATACAAGCTGTGTGATTCTAAGTAAACCACTTAAACCTAAGCTCTCATATTACCCATGAAAGCAAAGCATGATGCTTAGTGGGTCTAAGTGTCCTCTGCCATACAATGTATGGCTGATAAAGCTGCATTCTACACCATAGGATTAAATAGGTGCATACTGTTTGTAACTAAATAAAGCTTGTACTACTACTCCATAATTATGATATAAACATTTTATAGTGGTGTGGATTAACTTGATAAACTAGTCTCAGAGACAGGACTGAAGTGTTTATATGTGTGTGTGTGTGTGTGTGTGTGTGTGTGTGTGTGTGTGTGTGTGTGTGTGTGTGTGTGTGTGTGTGTGTGTGTGTGTGAGTCTATATATGTATGTGTGTGTGTGTGTATATATATATATATATATATATATATATATATATATATATATATATACATATATTGTATATATATGTGTGTGTCACTACATTCAACAGTAAAATATGCAAACTTCAGAAGATCAAGGAAAACTGCTTGATCTACACTTCCTTGAAAAAAAAAAAACACAAAAACAGTGGGGATTGTTTGGGGAGGGCAAGCCCCCTTGCATCCCCCTGCTAATTATTTGTATCAACCCCAATATGACTTCATATTGGGAAAAGGAGAAAGTCTCCAATCCCCACTGTTCTCATTCTCACACAGAAAACAAGTCTACCATGTTCGTTCAGATGTTTTGTGATCTGTTGTCTTTTTTTCTGTGCAATAATTGCACAATTTGACCAATTCAATAACACCTATATGTGTGTGTGTATATGTGTTTATATATATATATATATATATATATATATATATATATATATGGGTCCACTTCACATTGCTAATACTGCAAAATGCCGAATTTCATATGGCCGACATTTGAAATACCGACAATGCGGAACCAGCATCCCCGTACAGTGCGTAATTGAAAGATTTCTATTCCTGCACTGTAGTGCGATCTCGGAGTTGGTATATTTAAGTTATGGGGAGTAAGGGCAGAGCCCCCCATGGGGGGTGCAGGGGGGCTTGCAGTGTTTAGGTAAGTGTTTTTTAATTTTGTATTTCATATGTTCCACATTTCAAATGTCGATCATATGGTCTCGGCCATATGAAATTCGGCATTTTGAAGTGTCAAGCATATGAAGTAGATCTCTCTCTCTCTCTCTCTCTCTCTCACTATATTGTTATATGGGTTGGAGACAGTGGCATTGACAAAAAGGCAGGAGTTTCAGCTGGATGCGGCAGAGTTAAAGATGTTAAGATTTGCACTGGGTGTGACAAGGGTGGACAGGATTAAGAATAAGTATATTAGAGGGTCAGCCCAGGTTGGAAGGTTTGGCGACAAAGCCAGAGAGAAAAGATTACATTGGTTTGGACATGTGCTGAGGAGGGAGTATATTGGGAAAAAGATGCTAAGGATGAAACTACCAGGTAACAGGAAAAGAGGAAGGCCTAAGATAAGCTTTATGGATGTGGTGAGAGAGGACATGCAGGTGGTTGGTGTGACAGAGAAAGATGCAGACGACAGGAAGAAATGGAAAAAGATGATCTGCTGTGGCGACCCCTAACAGGAACATCCGAAAGATGATGATGATGATGATATATATATATATATATATATATATATATATATATATATATATATATATATATATATACATGTAAGAAAATGCTAGACAGGAAACAGCTAAGATAAGTACTCCACCAAGGTACAATAAAGTCATAAAAATCCACAAAGAAATGGTGAAGCAACCAAGGCACAGAATGTCCTAGTTTAAACACAGTCCAAGGATAAATAAAAGGTAGGTAAAATCCAAGGTAAATTTATTCACTCAGGTAAGCGCTTTCATGATACACATATCACTTCTTCAGACCTTCAAGCAAACACTTCCTACTCAACTATATTTAAACAGTATTCAAACCAATCAAATCAAACCAATTAATGCTTGAAGTAATTAGCACTTAAAGTAAAACCAGTCATTCCACAATATGTACAAAGTCATACTGGAAAACATTTCAAGTATAGATACGTAATAAATATTGTAACATAAAATACATTAGTTAAAAATGAATTAGTTAAAAATGATTAAAATGTATATTTAATATGTTTATCTGTCTTTCATTAAAATAATTTAATTTCATTTGAACAACCTCCTATTCTTCAAAACTGGTTTCAAGGGTATTCTATCATTAAGGCCCTTTCCTTTATTAGCTCTTAATCTGATAATCCACCTAGTTTCAGAGGTCTCTGTATGGTTCCTTATATCATTCTCTCATTAGGAATAATTCTCTCAATAACTGAGAGCATAAAATTATGGTCATTACCTTCAGAGGACACATGTTTGGCTAACGCATTAGTGGCAACACCATTCCTAATATTTAATAAGTGTTCCCTGATTCTAAATCTTAGCTTTCTGTCAGTCTTGCCCACATAAAATGCAGAACATTTCTGACAGACAGCCAAGTAGACCACATGGTTTGTGTTACAGTTGGCTGCTACACTAAAATCATATATTCGCTTAGTGTCTGGATGTGTAAATACATTCTCATGATTTATGTATATGCATTGATTGCATCTACCACAAGGAGCCGTCCCTTTTACTCCTGCTATATCTTGTCCCTTATTATGATGTGGATAGCATAACATCCATTTCAAAGATTTCCTGTTCTTAAATATAAAACTTGGATTTTCCCCTACAACTTGTTTGATTTCTGGATTCTGTGTTAATATATTCCAGTTCTTTTTTATCACATTGGTTACTATATTCATATCGCTGGTAAAATAAGTAGAGAATCTAACAGATTCATTTTTATGTTGAACATAACCTGTTCTATCATTATTGGGCACTGAAAAATATGGCTTGCCTATACTATCTCTCCATGAAGTAGATGCATCCAGGATACCTGAGGTCATACTATCAGTGTAACCCCTTTCATTAAATCTGCGTTTCAGACTAGTTAGTTCTTCCTTAAATTCATCATCCCTGGCTGTTAGCCTTGAAGTCCTAAGGGTTTGCCCTTTTACTACATTCTTAAAGATATGTCCTGGATGCATACTGCTTCTATGGAGTAAAGTATTTCTATGGCATTTCTTCCTAAACAACTTGGTGGTTATCCCATTCACATCATCCATACTAATCATTACATCAAGAAATTCTATTTCCTGTCTAGAGTATTTCATCTCAAATTTTAGAAAGTCAGTGCTGTTATTAATTTCTGTAGTGAATTCTTTTAACGTTGCATCATCACCACTCCATAACAGGAAGAGGTCATCAACAAACCGTTTATAAAATTGAATCTGGGGCCATCTTTCATTAGTAAGCACATTCCTGTTTTCCCATGTGGCCATGACGAGATTGGCATAGCTATTTGAGCTTGCTGTCCCCATGGCCACACCATCTTTCTGCTTATATAACTTACCATCAAAACTCAGCACATTATTGGTTAAAACTAACTCTATTAATAAGCATATTAGATCTATTTTCTTTCCATCACATGTCCCTTCTTCCAGCAAATATTGTCTTAACAATTCTAATCTGGTTGTATTCGGAATACAAGTAAACAACGAGCATACATCTAGTGTCACTAATAGAAGATCTCCATCTTGTCTTTCATATGCATTATTAAACACATATAGGTCCTGCAAGAATTTCTTAGAGTCTCTTAGAATATTCCTGTTCTTATTTACTAACATTCTTAAATTCTTCTCAACATATATGGAGATACACTCTGTAGACCAGTTACGTCCTGACACTATAGGTCTTAAAGGAGGTTGATATACATCCTTATGGATTTTCGGCAGACCATGTATGCTAGGCACTAGAGGTTCTTTTACCTTAAAGTAATTGTATAGCTCATTTGAGATGGTATTATCTAATAAACAATCATATAGTATCCCATCCAATCATGATAACATCCCCTCCATATCAGCTTGGCTGATATTTTCATATACAGAGGTATCCTGT
>NC_056749.1:88063311-88103311 GCF_019279795.1 Protopterus annectens
GCCCACATCAAGGAGGAAATGCCAACAAAGCTAAGTAGGTAAACAATAAAGCAGGATAACACTATGTAAGGGGCCACATTGCAAATGCATTTGTGTACCACACAGGGTGGTGTTGAAGTCAACCCAAGCTACACTGAAGCAAATGACAAATGTATTTCACATGGGCAGGCTGTATTGCTGATAGCAGTAAACATGGCGGTGTAGAAATCACACACACACACAATGTACAATCATCTAACAGCAAAATAAGCTACAAAAGTTAAGAATCAGTAGCCCATACACATATATACTCTCAAAAACATTTTTTTTACATTTATGCAGGGGGACAAGGCCCCCTGCACCCCCCACACCCCCTGCTAATTAAATATACCAACTCTGAGATTGCACTACAGTAAAGTGAACAGTACCAATTCCACACTGTATGCCAATCTCCATTCAAACTGTTCAAAGTTTCAAAACTTGGATGCTATGGTCTCGACAATATGAAGTTTGAAGTTTTGAAACTTTGAGGTTCCAAAGTAGACCCGTAGACACTGGCCATTATGGCTGAGCAAAGGACAGTCCTGTGGACAACAGCACATGAACATGGAGTCAATGAATTCTCACAGTCCCAAGGTACAATGTGTGTTCTTTGTTGAACAGAATATGTGCAGAGACATGTACATAAATTTGTATATGTACACCAGTAGCCGAATTATGGGCATGTATTTGAATAAGCAATTCATGTGGGAATGTAGCATAGGCCAAAGAAGGCATACTTGAATGTTGCTATATAATCAACAATCCTATGGTCTATATGAATGGTACAGTGGTGGCCTATGCATTATGTAAAGGAGGACTGCCCATATGTATAACAGCCACGCTTAGATGATACAACTTGGCCCCATCATTGCTGGTTCATGCCACACACACAGTCAGTTTGCCAGTGTGAAAACAGGGCACAGTATCATACAAAACAGAGGAGCAAAGATATGTTCTGTTGTTGAAAAGACATGACATAGCAACCCACAATACATACCCATCTGGCTGTGTTATTTGGGAAGTATGGACAAAATGTTTGCGAGTTGCTGACAGTCCCAGACATATTCACAGTGGAACCTTTGCATCAGTAGCATCATGAAAACTGCAAAATTCATAACTGCAACATAAAGGGCCACAGTCTATGCATCGAAAGAATATGCATCAAAAGAATAGGAGTACACACATGCATACACACCTGCTGACATGGAGCAATGTATGAATCAAGTGCATAAATGCACAGACATCAGCATGATTGCTGCATGTCTAATGTGGTAATGTGAGTCGTGCACCAGGTGCAATATAATGGAAAATGTCAAATGACAACTGCATTGTACAGTTGGATGTATATCACATAAGCATTGCAGTAATATACTTGCATGTACAAGTGTGACTATACAGTCCAGTTGGTTATACTGCAAGCACCATGCTGGCAGCAGTGCACAAGTGGATCACATGGACAATACTTATGATCCAGAGGCCCACCCTGATGGGGCTGAACATCGCAAATTATCTCATGGTCTATTTCCTGGAATGAGTCTTGCATAGTCTGCACCATATCTTGGAAGAAATTCTCCTTCAGGTACCTCCCAAATCTGGTCCTGAAAATCATCTGCTGGTGGTGGTGGTTGATGTCTCCTCCAGGATGCAGCAGGGGTGACAGGACATGTAGGTCCAAGGTTCTTCCTCATTGTCATCACCATCATGGGAATTTCAGGACTTTGGCAGTGGTTTGGCATGCACTAGCCTCTGGTGTCTGATGGGAGAGTGTTTGCGGGTCCCATGCTGTTCAAGGTAAATCACATAACAAGAAAAAAGCACAGAAAATGCATTCCTTCAGTGGTATCTGTATATAACACAATGTATCACAATGCACAGACAGAAAACATTCAGTATGACATATTACAGTGAGATATGCCCATAGTCAAATCTACCACCATATGTGAGGTAAGGCATGAATCTAATCATAACAATAAAAAATGCTTGCTATAAGGCTGCACATTCCTGTGCAAAACATGGCTATCAGAAAATACAAACTGATGTGCACATAAAGAATGAAACAGACTTGAACTACTATGCCTTCAACATGATCCCTGCATATGAGAAGAAAGGTATATCACCATACTTTACAGTGTCATTAAAAAGTCATTTTCAGATGATATGGCCTATAATGATTATGTACAATGATTATAATAAAAACAAATAAGGCAAGCGAGTGAATATTTATGCACATGACACATTCCCAATGACCTATTATCTGTAGTTTACGGATGAATACAATAGAGGCCCATGTCAGGGCAACTACATTCATTACAGAATGTAAGCAGGTTACTGCAGTGCGTGATATAGCATGCATAACACAGCTTATTTATGGAAACCCTGCTATTACCTGAACAACATGTGCACATTATAAAATGAGTACATGTAACTGCATACAATGGTGTTGCAAAGAAAGCATTGCCAGTCTTGTAAACAGAAGCATAGACATGTTGACCTGAAGTTCAGCCACAGTCCACCAACACCAGTCCAAATGCCAAAACACTACACACCTACTGAGTATGCGAATAGCTAGCTATTTACATGAGAGCGGTCACTGAGCATCACAGCCAGACACACAAGGCTGCCACCACCTGCTGCACAAACAGCAATAAAAGCACAATTAACTATATGTGAAGTAGCTTCCTCAAAGCATTATGATACACTGACTGTCATCTAGCATGTGACATACAATCAACAACATTACTCTCCACATTACAAGATGGTTAAACTGCAGTCCAACTTTCTCCATGTGCTGTGCATTTGTAAACCAAAACATGCCAGCTGACTGCATGTCAGCACAGTGGTCGCAAAAAAAAAAACCCAGCTGTAACATTTCATAGCTCAAACTCTGGAACACTTTTACAGAACAAGTAGCTGCTCTTAACAGACAACTTCACCAGACTTCCTGTTCATCACAGACATCAACATTTAGGTTAGGCAGGAGGGTGAAAAATATCCACCTAGATTATATTGTTGCATGACAAATTATACATCACAAGTGTCTCTGGTATTTGTGGGTGTTCCTGATTTAAACTCAGATAGTATATATGTCTATGGCACTCATTCCAAATAACAGGAGAAGGGGGCAAATTGAAAATAAATAATGACAGAGGTATACAGTACTTTAAGTTTGGCAATGTTATAATATTACATATTTCTGTACATTGTCACTATCACACAGTAATAGTAGTAACATAGAAACTGGGTCCATGACTGGATGATTTCTGAATTATTCCCTGATTATGTTGAGATGTATCCCTGTTTGGTTGAGAGCTATGTTACACATGTACAGGTGATGTCTCTCTCTCTATGATCAAAGCCTTACACATAAAGCTATAGTAACATAGTTGCTGTTGCCAGAAATGTTAAGGATCTACAAAGTATTCCAACAAATAAATGTTATAGTCATAAGCATGTAAGAAATAACTGTAATTATGAATAGGCGGGTATCATCATACAAGCATTTTCAAAACATTTACACAAACAGATAAGATGTAATGCAAGTTATCCCCTACATGGATTAGAACCCACAGTTAGACCTGCTACATTGGCCTCTTATTTAACAGGTTGACCTAATACACAGCACAATACCTACTCTCATAACAAGCTAATGTTGGATGTATATTTCTGTAAACCTGCAAATAATGGAGGAATACGCAACCATCTGACACCTAAATGCTATAGGCCTTCATGCTCCATACACACTTGAGCTGTGTAATTGCCAGATAGCAGTAAGTCTTACAATGTGCTAGACATGCCAAACTACAGTGGTCTAACACTAATGTGTTTAACGAGCAGGTATTTAACAGCACTGTGCACTTTCTAAAGTAGAGTTGACCAATGGAGGTCTGTGGGAGTATGTATTCACATATACAGAAGTATACTGTGCAATGGTCTCGGAGTATTACAGATAACGAACAAATGCTTGGTCATCAGTAGCCTAGCCACTATAGGTATCAGTGAAACACAGCTATGATGAAGGTGTAAAATGAGGTATTGTGCAAGCTGGAAAGCAAACAGGGGTTCTCTGCAATAGTTTGTACATTAAAAACAATATTAAAGAAATAACCACCATAGGAATCAAAACCATACTTAGGAGGGAACAGTCACCTTGCCTTAGTGGTTATCAGATGAGCTAATTGTCAGAATAGCTAAGTAATAAGTTTACAAGACATATTTATGACATATGAGTCACAGCTATATCAGTGATTTCCATAGCAATGTACAGATATACTAGACATTGTGACACTTACTGTAGGCATCCACTGGCTGCCTCCACATCATGGTGTGACCGTCCGGTGAAGATCTTCAGTGTTCCTCCAATGCAAGTCATCATAATGGTGGTGAACCTGTACTCCAGTCTAGTAGACTCCAGTGTGACATCTGTGCTCCCTCATAAACTGGTTACAGATGTCATTCATTGTGAAATTCCGTGGTCTTGCTCTCATGTGATGTTCTAGTATAGATGGACAGCATCTGGGTGGTCTCCTCCTCAGTCCAATTGGGCACCAAATACATCAAAGCCTCTTCACAATATCTATGTCGATAACATTAATACAGAAAACGTCCAGAAATTGTTCTCTTAGGTCCTACTTAGTTCACATGTAGCAATTTTCTGATCTGTAAATGTAACAAAATCACATTTTAAAAGTGGTGCTTATAGAATGGTATCACATCAATGGATGGTAACAAGCATAGGTTCATAGGTAGGTACTAGGCTATCGGCCCAAGGGCCTACATAAGCCTAGCCAGCAATATGCTACACATGGTCCCATTTAATGATACCTATTTTGCATTTGTGCAGAACACCTTCCCATTACACCAGGATATTGGTTAATGCATTGGATTTCGAAAAATTTCGTGGACATGTATAAATTGGATTCCTAATCCTTGAATGTTAATGAACCTCATTAATTATGCATGTTCAAATGGGACTCAAAAGCTGTGTGCACATAGCTGATCTTACTTTCAGGTATACCTGACTTATAGGTAGCTTCAAAGGTAATGTGGCACCTGCTGACATTGCTGTGGTGGGATATATTCTTCTTATAGGCTTATGACATTATTACTCCTTAGAAAAGAAATACACTTTATGCATCGCCACTTAGATAAGGTTAAACTATTCCTGGCGCCATAAAGTCTGCTCTTCAAAATTTCCCTTAGAACTAGCCAGTTTTTTAGTTTTAGCACTCAAATATATTTCTTTGAGCTCAGCACTTGCTCAGAACTTGTTGTAAGCACTATATAAGCTACAAATTACTACAACACTCAACTTTCCTAATTTGTCTGGAGGAAAACAGTTTTTAGTACTTAATAAATAAGCACCTATACAGGCATGTCTAAGGGCCAGCTCCCAGTGTTTTCTCCTCTCTACCTGATGAATCTGGGCATCTTGGGGCAATGCAGCAATTGCCTCATGTACACAGACAACCCTCTCCTCCTACCACCCAACACTACAACCTGTGAGAGATGCACTTATATAGCCAAACTGGAAGCAAAGCTCTCTTCACCCAAGACTGGACTAGACAGTCAAGAGGAGAAGGTAAACACTTGCACCACACCACACTCATCAAATAGTCCCTCAAAACCTACACCACCAAAACACACACATAGAAACACAAAACACACACCTACATTCACGGAGGCTCTCCTTAAAAATCTGCTCAAGCAACAGAGACCTCCAAAGCAGAAACGCACGCAACTTCCACCCCCCCAAAACAACCCAAATGACACATAGCCCACAAACTCAGTGTGCCACTCAACCACAGCCCATAAGGCATAACAATATACCCAACACTCTAGTCATAGGTGACTCTATAGTCAGGCACACTGATGTTCCACTCACCAGGCTAAACAAGGAGAAAGTTACTGTCAGCTGCCTGTCAGATGCCAGGATCCGCCACATAATGCATGCACTCATGTCAGCCCACAACAAGTACAAATATGACTCTGTCATTGTCCATGTTGGTGTGAATGACCTGAGATGTACCTCCCTGGACTACATGAAAAGAGACATGGAGGAGCTCTCTGATCTTGTAGCCCAGGCAGGTATGACCCTAGCCCTGAGTAGCATCCTGCCATCAACCAGAATTATACCACTGTACAAGGACAAAATGATTGACTTCAACAATTGGCTAAGCTTCTGGTGTCATTCTAAAGGGATCCAGTATGTGTCTGCCTAGGATGACATGATCGACAGACCACAATGCTTTGCCAGAGATGGCCTGCACCTGTCGTCCTTGGGATTCCGGATACTGGCTAAGGCTCTTGCCACCCCTATAAAGGTTCAAATGACAAATTCACCACCATAACAGGTACAAGCAAGCAAAATCTGAGGGTAATGCTACTCAATGCTAGAAGTCTAAACCTCAAAATGCATTCACTCGAGGCACTCCTTAAAATTGAGAACATCAACATCTGTGCAGTGACAGAGACCAGGTTCAAGGCTTCAGAGAGCACCGCTGCATTACCAGGCTATAATTCATACCACACCTTTCAGCCACCTAACCTGGACCGAAACACTAAAGGTGGAGGCATGTCCATATTCATTAAGGATATCCACACCTCCAGGCTAGTTGCTCAACATAATGCATCCGAGATTATCCAAGTGCAACTAACTCTTGCCAAGACCGCAATCCAAATTGTAACTTGCTACAGATCCCCCACCATGCCCCAGGATTCCCACTCCTCATTTCTTGATACACAGGAAAATATTAGGGCACAACCCAATACCCTAATAAGGGGAGATTTCCACTACCCCACCATTAACTGGAAAAACTGCTCATGTACCAACTCTTTTGATCAACGTTTTCTGGAATTCATAAATTCCAATGCCTTGGATCAATTTTTCCACACCCCCACCAGGGGCAGCAATATTCTAGACCTGGTCATTACCAACATGGGCGACCGGTGTTCCACACCAGAGGTGAATTTCTCATTGGTCAGATCCGACCACAAGCTAATCAGCCTAGATATCCACATCCCACCCCCACCCCCCATTAGGGAATCCACCTTAAAAAAATTTCTCCAAAGCCAACTTCACACTTCTTAAGACAGAAGTGGCAAACTTCACGACACCCATGAAGATGGAAACTAGAGGTACGACTGCTGAATCCTACACAAATGCACTTTATAAGCACTTACATGAGTGCATGGATCGTGCTATCCCTAACAGAACCAAGATGCTATCCTCCAAAAAAAGGAAGCCAATTTGGTGGTCCCTTGTTATAAACAAACTCTACAACAGAAGAAAGAAACTGTTGCAAAAAAAAGAGTAAAATCCCATGATTCGAGGAACTCCCTGGTCAGCCTCAGTATGAAGCTGACATCCCTCATAAAATCCTCCAATGCTAGTTATGAAACAAAATCGCCACTGATTCTAAAGACAACCATTCTATAGCTATGTCAAGAATTTCAATGGCAACATTCAGATCTGCTCTGAATTACAGAACAATGGCACTAAATATACAGAAACAAACCAAAAACAAGAGCCAGCAACTGTGAGCTGTGTATGGAATTTATTGAAAAATAAGAAATAACAGACCGGTTTCGGCTAAGGACTTGCCCTAGCCTTCATCAGTGTTAAAATCATCATCACCAATCCACACATCAACATATGATCCAGACTACCATTTCTGGGGATAAGCTAATGGGTTGTATGCCATGTGGCCACTGCAGCCATTGTAAACATGTGTTGAAGACTAGACAATTTTCCAGTAGCAACTGTGGGGACAGTATTTGATATAAGGTTTTATGTAAACTGCAGCGCTGATTGGATCATATACTTGCAGCTGCCATGCACTTTATATAGGACAGACATCAGACCCCTCAGGCTATGCATCTCTGAACATCTTAGTGATGTCAAATGTAAAAGAATGAGTAATGCCTTATATAAACATACTTTAAAACACACTACAGCAACATTCAACTTCATCATTATTGCTAAAATACTAGATGATAGAACAAATAAAATTGGTGGGCACACCAAATTAAATGCTAAAGAGAAAAAGTGGATTACAAAGTTGGGTGGACTGTTCCACCCTGGTTTGAATGAATATTTATGAGCTCACCAATCGGAACTTTTGATTAATTGTTTGAATCTGTATACATGTGCAATTTTAACACTGATGAAGGCTAGGTCAAGTCCTTAGCCGAAATCGGTCTGTTAGTTCTTGTTTTTCAATAAATTCTATACACAGCTCACGGTTGCTGGCTCTTGTTTTTGGTTTGTTCATGTTGTGCTGAGCCATGCAATTACTTCCATGCAGGGGACCTTTTTTCATATACTAAATATACAGAACCAACTGATATTACCAACATCCTGGCAGATAGGTTCAGTGCTAACTTTACCCCCCCCTCACACCCCCTAAAGGACCCATCTCTATACTGAAAGAATGCAATGTTCCTGTAATTATGGCTGTACAGGTAAAAAACACTCTCTCCAAAGCCAAGAACACAGCATCCATGGGACCTGACAACATCCCAGGATGCGTTCTACATAAACTGCAGAATGAACTGGCACCCCACCTAAGCACCATGTTCAATCATAGCCTCACCTCAGGCTTTGTGCACACTGAATGGCACACAGCAACAGTTATCCCACTCCACAAAGGGGGAGCCACCACGGACCCTGTGAACGACCGGCCCATTAGCCTAACAAGCCTGGTCTGCAAGGCCATGGAACGTATCATCATGGAACTTATAAACAAAGACATTGGTAATCTCCAAACTCTGGACCCCACTCAGTTCAGGTTTGTAAAAGGCAGATCACATCTCCTAAACCTAACTGACTTCTTTGAAGCAGTCACCAAAGTTGTAGACGAGGGTAAGGTGGTTCACACAGCCTATCTAGACCTCGCCAAGGCTTTTGATACCCTCCCCCACTCTGTAATTGTAGATAAACTCACTAAACTAGGTATAAATCCCTATGCCACAAGATGGGTTGCCAACTGGCTCACTGACAGAACCCACACTGTGAAAGTAGCGGACTCCAAATCAGACTTCAGACCAGTGACTAGTGGAGTACTACAGGGTTCAGTCCTGAGTCTTCTCCTGTTTGGTATCTACCTTTCTGAAGTACAGGCTAATACAGAAGGTCTTTGGCTAACGAAGTTGAAGTTTGCAGATGACTGCAAACTAGGAGCCATAATTGAAACTCCTACAATGTGGACATCCTACAAAAGGGCCTCACTGAGACAGATGCCTGGTGTCAAAGCCATGGCCTCAAGTTCAATGCCAAAAAGTGCATTGTCATCCCCTTTGGTAAAAACTCTGTACCCATGAGTTACCACATAGGTGGTAGTCTACTTAACACCAAAAGTGTGATAAGAGACCTTGAGACACAGGTGGACAGTAGTCTCTCCTTTGATAATCACATTCCCACAGTAGTCAGGAAATCCTTCTATGTGGCACACCTCATCAGCAAAGTTTTCTCATCCAGGAAAAAAGAGGTCATTGTTCCTCTCTACTCATCACTCATTAGACCCATTATAGAGTACAATGCCACTTTTCGTATGTACCTCGGAAGACATCTACAACAACTGGAAAGGCCGCAGAAATACCTAACAAAGAGGATTTCCGGCCTCAGATACCCTATGCAGACCGTCTCTAAAAACTCCATCTTTACTCCGGCACATATCACCTACTCAGAGGCAATCTCTGCCTAACATACAAAGCTATGTCAAACCCAGAGCTGTTGGACATACTCCACTTAAAGAAATCCCAATCCCTCTGAGCTACATGCTCTAAGGACCTAAACCTTGTCACCACAATAAACAGAACATGCTGGAGGGATAGATTCATGCCCCAGAGACTTCCCATACTCTGGAACAAACTACCTATCTATATCAGACAAAGCTCCTCGTTAGCACTCTTCAAGAAAAATCTTGATGATTGGATGGGAAATAGGAAATTCACCCTGGGGATCACCTCTGTGGCTCTGCTTGACAGGGGCACAGGAAAATAATTTTCTTGGGTGCCTTTTTGGCTAGGCTTGTATAGGCCCTAGGGCCAATAGTCTAGTACCTACCTATGTACCTAAATGTACTTGTTCAAGCTTAAATTGATGTTTTTAGGGAAATTTGTCTGCAAAACAAAATGTATACAAAATGTATGTGACTTACTATAGGGTTGTAGAATTGATCTGTATGCATACAGGTGGGTACATTTGTATCACGTAAAAATTAGAGATTCCACATATGCATTTATACAGATAAATGTAAAGAGCCCCAGTGAACAGTATATATGGATACAATAGTGAAATATCCGTATATGATCTATATGTAGAGCTGGTGACTCTGTACATTCTATGGTATACATATGGAAAGCGACATATTCTGACAATATCCATACGTTGCTATGAAGTATGTTGCATGTACGTCATGGATATTCATTGATGGTTAGTGATACAATTACTATAAATATTGCTTGCAGAGAAATATATCCATGTTTATGTCTGGTTACTTTGTATTCTCTGTTATGTTTACGGATAACAAGACTTTCCAACAGTTTCCGTAAGCTGTACAATTGCTACTGCACAGATACTTTCTGCTAAGAGTAATATAGTAGTAGCTCCCTCACTGAATTTAATCTCGTACAATGAAATAGGGATAGCATTGAGTGCTCATTATTGATTGTGTTGATATAGCTACTCATCCATAACAGTTCAGATTACTATGACTGCTAATTGTGTACAAGTTGTCTGTTTAGGCTGATGTTACATAACATTTAATGACAATACATGTTAGGAAGTGTCTGACAGCCATTGAACATTACTTACACATATGTTATGAGTACTATGCATGCACAATGTACTGATCATGTGCCATAGTGGTGTAGTTGGCCTTCTACTGTTGTGATAGCCACTGAAATGGGTTCATATCCCACATATAACGTCTACAGATATCACATTTTCAGACATTGTTTTCATATCACATATGTCACACTGCTATATGGTAGAGTGAATATTTTATACAATATTGCAGTGCACAGGAATGCAGAGAGGATAAATTAATCTAAACTATTAACATAATCCCCCACATTAATCTAGCCATGTGCATATAACTGTCTTCCAGGTGGCAAACAGAGCTACGGGCAAGAATTTTTTGCCACAAGAAAATGAGATAATAATAGATGTTCCACACCAGCATAGAAAAAGACTCCTTGCAATAACAGGGAATACAGTTTAGAGGAATGAAGTGTAGAATGACCATACCAATATGATTAATGCTGTGGGAGGTCACAATGTATCCAGGGACTTTCACAGATGGTGTTCTGACATGATCCTTCATGTAGCCAACAGAGTACTGTGGTGTGAGAGGTCAAGAAATGCCACAGGTGGTGGCCCATCACTGACTCCCCTGAACTCACTGATAATGTTTCTTGCATCCCTGCATAGAGTGGGGACTGACACTTAGCTGGCAGTGGAATAGAAGCAGGTGTTCCAGGCCACACATGTATGTAGTACTTTGCATAACATTGTTGCATACAGAGTACCTCAGTTCATATTGTTATTACATGCATATTATGTGTTATTTTTGTGCTGCAGCAGCAGAACTGTATCATCCACATGGGGTCACACGTAGGTTCATAGGTTGGTACTAGGCTAATCGGCCCTAGGGTCTATACAAGCCTAGCCATAACAATTCCCTTGCTATTTCATCCTACACTATTTACTTCCTAGACCCCTGTCTAGCAGGGCGACTGACATGATCCCCGGAGTGAATTTCCTTTCTCCCATCCTATCGTCAAGGTTCCTTTTGAAGAGGGCCAAAGAGATGCTCTGCTTGACATGTATGGGCAGTCTATTCCAGAGTCTGGGGAGTCTCTGAGTCAGGCACCTACCACTCCAGCATGTTTTGTTTATTGTGATGACAAGGTTAAGAACCTTGGAGCATGTGGCTCTGAGGGATTGGGATTTCTTTAAGTGTAGCATGTCCAACAGCTCTGGGTTTGACATGGCCTTGTATATTAAGCAGAGATCACCTCTGAGTAGATGATATATGACAGAGTATAGCTGGAGTTTTTTAAGCTGGTCAGTATAGGGCATCTACTTTAGGCCTGTGATTCTTTTAGTGAGGTATTTCTGCGGCCTTTCCAGTTGTTGCAGATGTCTTGAGAGGTACATACCAAATGGGGCATTGCATTCTATAATGGGTCTAATGAGGGATGAGTACAGTGGGACAATGACCTTCTTTTTTCTGGATGAAAAGACCTTAGTGATGAGGTGTGCAACATAGAATGATTTCCTGACTGTTGTGGAGATGTGGTTATCAAAGGTGAGACCACTGTCCACCTGTGTCCCTAAGTCTCTTATCACACTTTCGGTGTTTAGTGTACTGCCACCTATGTGGTAATTCACGGGTACATGTTTTTTCCCAAAGGGGATAACTATAAATTTCTTGGCATTGAGCTTGAGCCCATGGCTCTGGCACCAAGCATCAGTTTCTGTAAGACCCTTTTGTAGATTATCCACATCATTTGGAGATTCAATAATGGCTCCCAGTTTGCAGTCATCTGCGAAATTTGTTAGCCAGAGTCCCTTAGTATTGGCCTGCACTTCAGAGAAGTAAATGCCAAACAAGAGTGGTCCCAGGACTGAACCCTGGGGTACTCCACTTGTCACTTGTCTGGAGCTGGATTTGGAGTCAGCTACTTTTACAGTGTGGGTTCTTTCAGTAAGCCAGTTGCAACCCATCGAGTGTTGTAAGGATTAATGCCCAGTTTAGTAAGTTTATCTATAATTCCAGAGTGGGGGATGGTGTCAAAGGCCTTGGCAAGGTCCAGATAGGCATTGTGTGGACCGCCTTACCATCATCCACGGCTCTGGAGACTGATTCAAAGAAGTCAATCAGATTCAAGAGACAAGATCGGCCCTTCATGAACCCAAAGTGGGTGGGGTCCAGTGTTTGAAGGTTGCCACTGTCTTTGTTTATAAGTTCCATGATAATACGTTCCATGACCTTGCAGATCAGGCTCGTCAGACTGATGGGGCGGTAGTTCCTGGCATCCAAGGTGGATCCCCCCTTGTGAAGTAGGATAACTGTAGCTGTGCGCCACTCAGTAGGCACAAAGCCTGAGGTGAGGGTATGATTAAACATGACACTTAGGTGAGGTGCCAGTTCATTTTGTAGTTCATGTATTACACAGCCCGGGATGTTATCTGGTCTCATGGATGCTGTATTCTTAGCTCTGGAGAGTGCGTTTTTTACCTGTGTGGATGTTATTACCAGAATTTGGCAATCTTCTGGTATTGAGATGGGCCATTTAGGGAGTGAAGTTGGCACTGAATCAATCTGCCAGGATATTGGCAATATCCTTGGGATCAGTATATTTAATGCCATTCTGTTGTAGCTCAGAGCAGATCTGTGCATTGCCATTTAGATTCTTGACATAGTTATAGAATGCCGTGTGGTTGTCTTTGAAATCTTTGGCAATTTTATTTTCGTAACTAGCTTTGGAGGATTTTATGAGGGATATCAGCTTTTTGCTGAGGCTGGCAAGGGAGTTTTTTTGCATCCTGGGATTTTCCTCTTTTCTGCAACAGTTTCTTCCTTTTGTTGTAAAGTTTGTTTATGGCAGGGGACCACCAGATTGGCTTCATTTTTTTGGAGGAGAGCATCTTGGTTCTATTTGGGATGGCACAATTCATGCATAAGTGGATGTGCTCGTACAGTACCTTAGTGTAGGACTCAGCAGTTGAACTTTCAGTTCCTGTCTGCATGGGTGTCATGAAGTTTGTCACTTCTGACTTGAGTAGCATGAAGTTGGCTTTGAAGGAGTTTTTTCTGGTGGTTTCCTTACTGGGGGGTGGGGGTGGGATGTGGATGTTAAGAGTGATTAGCTTATGGTCTGACCTGACCATAGGTGTGGAGCATCGGTTTCTGACGTTGGTAATGACCAGGTCTAGGATATTGGAGCCCCTGGTGGGACAATATTTTAGTTGATCCATGGCATTGGAATTTATGAATTCCAAAAACCGTTGGACAAAGGTGTTGGTACACAATTAGTTTTCCCAGTTAATGGCAGGGTAGTTGAAGTCACCCAATATTAGGGTGTTTGGTTGTATCTTAATATTTTCTAGTATGTTTAGAAAGGTGTAGTGAGACTCTTGGGGCATGGTGGGGGATCTGTAGCAAGCTACAATTTGGATTGCAGTCTTACCTAGTGTTAGTTGCACCTGGAGAATTTCAGACGCATTGTGTTGGGCAGCTAGCCTGATGGTGTGAATATCCTTGGTGAATATGGGCACTCCTCCACCTTTAATGTTTCGATCCTGGTTTGGTGGCTGAAAAGTGTGGTAAGAGTTGTAGCCTGGTATTGCAGGGGTGCTCTCTGGAGCCTTGAACCAGGTCTCAGTTACTACACAGATATCGCTGTTCTACATTTTTAGGAGTGCCGCGAGAGAGTGCATTTTGAAGTTTAGACTTCCAGCATTGAGTAGCATTACCTTCAGATTTTGCATGCTTGTACCTGTTACGGTGGTGGTTTTGTCCTTTGAACTTTGCCTAAAAAGGCACTATAGGGTTGGCAAGAGCCTTAGCCAGTAACCTGAATCCCAGGGGTGACAGGTGCAGACCATCTCTAGCAAAGCATCGTAGTCTGTCGATCATGTTATCCCAAGCAGACAGATACTGGATTCCCTTTGAATGACACCAGAAGCTTAGCCAATTGTTGAAGTCAATCATTTTGCCCTTGTATTGTGGTATCATTCTGGGTGAAGGCAGGATGCTACTCAGGGTTAGGGTCATACCTGCCTGGACCACATGATCCGAGAGCTCTTTCATGTCTCTCTTCATGCTGGCAATGACCACTGTAAGTGTAATGACATGTTGCAGTACAACTTCAATACATACATAACATGTGTAATGTTGTCGTACACTATCAGTCCACACAATACAGCACAACCAACATGTGCAACATTGTCTGAATCCATTTGTACAGGTCCTCCCACTTCTGCACAGCAGCAAGACATAAAAGGTGAAGGCCTCAATATACTGTTACTATGGCTATTACCTGTTATTGCCTTCTGTCATCCCAGTGGTGTATACTGTCATTTTGATATGTCCCTGACATTGTAACCTACATAAACATCATCTCCATTTGCTTTGTCTGAATTTTCCCACTGCAGGATCAGCATTACAACAGACAAACTCACCACATAGGGAGGATGTAACTGGTTTGCTGTTTCCTCTGTTTTCTACTTGTCAGTGCTGTTTCTTCTATTGTTCTCCTCCATTAATACTGTGTCCTTCTACACCTGCATGGGACGGCTACCAATGGCACTCATCCACAACCAACTAGTTTGTGTATATATTACCTACTGTATGTTGTACCTCTGCTGGAATGGTACATGCTGGCAAGTATGTGCTTACTAATACTGCATTGATGTCTTTGTTTCTTATAACAGTTGCATTTCAATTCTTTCTTCCAATGCTGGATTCCCATGATAACAAGTCAGCTGCGTTTTATGTTGTTATTCCTACCATATGTCATGTATGTTGCATGTATAACATAACTGGCAACTGTCTGTTACATAGGCTCCATGGGCTGCACATGGACTCAACCTCTTGATCAGTCATTAGTATCTTTTACATTGTAGTGATATAGCTGTGCCATAAGTCAGTAATGATATCCAGATTTGTTTGCATGTTTACCTGACCTGTGTCACTTGTCTCTTCTTTAAACATGTCGACTGACTTTATTATCCATTAGCCTGTCCACTGATCCTAAGGTGGAATCTGATGTGTCTCACTGTGCTAGCAAGGCCCTAGGCATACAAGGCACAGATATGATGACTCAGTCCCACCCAGATGGAGACAGTGATGTGAATGAGGCTGTAGCCTCAGATGTGAAGGAAAAGATGTCCAGCCATTCTGACAATGTGGAGACATCAGATGGTGGACAGAATGAGGTCTGTGTTGAGTCTTCTGATAATGTTGACACCTCCCCACAACAGAGTGATACTGCCTAGCACAGTAGATGTAAGTGTGTAGCTGGTGATTTTTGACAACTTTTCAGAGGGTGTCCACCTATTCCAACAGGCAAATAAATGTTCCCTGTGATGTCATGGATCTGACATTTGTGCACTAGCTTGTGCCACAAATCATGTCACACACCAGCTGTGTGTGTTACATGAAATGCAGGCATGCAAGCACTGTGAGGTCATGGTGCCATCGGCTGCTCAAAATGACAGCATGCTATCTGTGCACGGTGCACTGAATCTCTGGTTAAGGCAGTACTACCTGTGCACGGTGCACTGAAGCTCTGGTTAAGGCAGTACTATCTATGCACGGTGCACTGAAGCTCTGGTTAAGGCAGTACTATCTGTGCACGGTGCACTGAATCTCTGGTTAAGGCAGTACTATCTGTGCATGGTGCACTGAATCTCTGTTTAAGGCAGTACTACAGCACTGCTGTAGTATGAGCATGGTTCTGTGTGCCCTGATGTGCTTAGCTGAGTCAGCTCCCTCTCTGTAGAACAACCCTTGTCCATCAGGCATCGGTGTCTATGCTGCAATGTGCACAGACATCTGCTGCTGGCCAATCTGGTGTGGTCATAGCAGTAACAATGAGGCAGTCAACTCACAACCATGCTTCTTCTCACAGTGTATCTCAACATGCTGGCTAATCCCCATCAGTCTCCTGCAGTGTCAGCATCAGCCCGTGGCAATGATGAATGCAAACCACTGACAATTTCATCTGTCTGTGGTTCTAGTAAAGTCTGATGTCATGAGAGTCTGTCACTTTTACTAACATAGATGACTCCATTCAGTACATAATAATTTTGCCATACTTTACATTGCTACATGTTACTAGCAATATTCCAAGAGTTTTGTAGTATGTCCTGACTTGCTTTCATGTTTGCATCATTTGATAGTGGAGAGATAGGGATGTGGTTCACATAATTATATCTCTTGTTGTCTGCCGTACATGCATACACCACTATAAGTCAGTATACCAACCTGTGCCACTTGTGGCCTGAGTTGATTGCCCCTGTCATGATAAATTTGTATATGTTCATAATGTTATATGGTACAATTATATTGTTATGTCTGATGCACCGTGTGTATATTTACTGAGTAATTTCCATTAGATGTAATCTGTGCTGCTGTGGTGGGGCAACACCTACATATTAATCTTCAATCTGTGTACTTCTGTATATGTGCCTTGTCATGACTCAAAGGTGTGTGCCAACCACTACAGTTCTCCCTGAGCCTACACTCGTGGTCACATGCTCCTTTGACAATGCCTGTTTCTTCTGCACCCTATGCTCTTCTAGTCCTCCTGTGCCAGCTGTGGAATGTCATCTTCAGAAATCTGGGCTTCTTGGGGTAATTCACCTATGCCTACATGTGCAGTTTTTAGCATATTGTGCAGCATGACATAAACAGCTATCATCTGCATTGCTTTTTCAGGTGTGTATTGCAGTACACCCCTGAATGTATCTAGACATCTGAACTTGGCTTTCAGTACACCAAACCCATGCTCTGTGGAATTTCTTGTCATGGTGTGTGCTCTGTTCTAGGGCTCCTCTGCAGGGCTGGAAGGTTCTCTGTACTGGGTCACTAGCCACAGCTCAAGTGGTACCTACAGTTATCTGTTGTGGGGGAAACGTGTTGTCATCAAGCATAATGTTGACATGTATTTAGCTTACATCCTACCTGTGTTCCTGTAGTTACCCAGTAGTAGTCCCTCAGATATTTTACCGTATTCGAATGCAGCCCTCAATCCATTTTCCCTCCATGTGTCAGCATCATGGACACTCCCAGAGTGTGCCCATGATGCTACCATACAGACAGAAAGCATCATGGACACTTCTGTGGTATGATGTTTGTTATGCTGCCATCTGCTGTGCACCACCTGACAGTTCAGCAATGGCCACTTTCTTCTTCTAATTGCATGAGTGTTTTAATAGAGTTGTGGGTGCAATCTATTGCACCAAGAACATAGGGGAAGTTGGCAATGTTATAGAACTGGTGCATGACTTTTTGCTGCTCAATGGGTATAGATGGAAAGTATATATGTTTATCTACATTGGTGTACATTGCTGCCAGTAAATGTGCAAGGATGCAATTGGCAGCTGTCTGGGACACTCCCTACAGCATCCTCCATATGTCATTGGAATGTCCCAGACACCAGTACACTTAGGCGCAGACAAACTTTTGTTTCAAGAGGTATGGGTATGCCTCGCAATGTATGCACAGACATGTTGGTCACATATGTTGTACATAGCCTGCACCAGATGTCTGTCTAAGTGGTACCTGTCAATGATTTCTTGATCAGAGATTAGCTTAGTTGCAGCCTGGCTCCCTGTCTAACTGGCTACCTTCCAGGATTCACAGCCAAGATCCTCCTCCATGGCTTGCAGTACAGCATGCAGTTCATTCACTACAGGTAGCACTTGTTTTATTCAATATACTGCTATAGCTTCCATAGGATTCTCTGGGTGATGGCTTCCTTTCCTTGTGTCACAGTATGGCATTTACCAAGGATTTTGGAAAGAGACTCAATGTTGCAGTTTGTCACATTTAAGTTAGATTGGGCCTGCACATTGTGTTTTGGAATCCAAAGGGCATGTGCAGAGTCCATAATTATCCAACACTGAATAAATAAGGACTTAGACTGAGTACAGCGTGTGTAGTAAAATCGTGTCTGCAGTTGGTGTGCTGAAATCTTCTACAGTGTACAGCTCTGTCCACAACTAGCTTTTGGAATCCAGCTGTAAATGTTTCGTCATAAGCGATCATGAACACACCTCACATAACCACAATGAACCCACATCAGAACAAGCATTTTCCCATCTCTACTGTTGAAGGCTTTGCTCAGTGGTTGCACAACAGCAGAGAAAGAAGAAAGGATAAAGCCCCAATACAGCTCACATTTTCTGAGACAAAAATCAATCTTACAATGCCTACATCTCAGCAATACAACCTATGAGCAAATGTTATTTCAAACATATTGTTCAGGAAGTTAGAATATACTTGAACATCAGCACAAGACTGTGCTTTAGTGTTCCATATTAAAAGTCCAAGCTATTAAATGTTAAAAAAAAATGTAGAAGGAGACAGATATTAAAGTGAAACAATATATGAACAAGAGAATAGGGAATCACAAGAAAAAAGCCAAAATCATGAGGATTCCTGACAGGAGAGTTGAGAAAGAACTGTACTAGAATTCTTCACACAAGTTTTTGCTTTTGACTATAGATTCTCAATGAAGATGGGATGATATATGCACAATAAACATTGTGTGAAGGAAAAACAGGAGCCCACCTGGCCAAGCAAATCACCTGCAAAATGATCTGTTAAGGCTAAAGAATGGTTATTAAATGAAGCAATATTGTGGGAAGGAATATGTGTCTGGATCCACTCTAAGAATTTACCAAGACAGAATTATTCCAAAAGGTTGTTCCTCAACTGTTCTTTATTCTGACTTCACCTAGTAATAATTTTTGGCTTTTTGATGTAGTCATCCCAAATATATGGAAGATTTTCAGAGAACCTGCTGGGAAGCCAAGTGTGCAAGTAAGTCAAAGAAGCCAACAATGTTAAAATTAGTAGTCAGAAGAGTAGAAAAAACAGTTATTTAAGGGCATAATTGTGAGACCAGTAAAAATGAAGTATTTTGGAATGAAGATAAATGTTGCACCATAATTTGAAATGAAGATAAAAATAACACCATTATTTGGAATGTTGAAGCTGTACCATTATTTGACATTTTGGGTTTCACTATACAGTGCTCCTCCTTAAAATGATGCCATTACTATTCCCACCAATACCACAAAAAAATAAACAACTCAAACCACAACTCTAACTCAAGATGACTCTCTTGCAGAACATACCAACATTGCAGCAGATGCCCTGGTATGCCCCGTCTTTATTTTTATAAATCAAGTCTATCAGAGAACACTATTTTCCTCACTGATGCAAAAATTCTACATTCTAGTCAAATGAACTATCTGATTACAAACCAATAGCCATCCTCTCTCCACTGAGCCAGAAAGGCTCATCCAGACTCTGCTACACTTTGCTGTGAAGGAAAGGTTAGTTTGCTGTTACTTTTTGTATTTCTGTATTGCCTTTCTATATTTTGAATACTGTAGTTTGTTTTCTTTATCTTGTGTTTTGCTTGCATTCTGTTTTAAACAGCATATTAAAACTTCAAAAGAGACCACAGCTCTCTCTGTTCTGAGTCAAGCAGAATTTTTCCCTCCCTCCCACCCATTTAAGTTGTCTTGTTAAATACCACTGTCTTTCTAGTTGCCCGCCTCTTATGTTAATCTGACCATATATCTCATTTCTCTCTACTTTCACTGGCTTATGTGAGTAATCACAAAACCATCACTTTTGAAATCCCACCCTTCAATTATTTAAATTTATTGGCCATCCCACAGTATTTCATAGTACCAAAATAACCACCCCTTTCAGTCCATCTTGCTGTTTTAAAAATAGTAACTCTCCACTAAACCTTAACTTTTTAAACAGGTAAAACTCAAGTTACCTACTTTCATATCTAACTTCTCTAGTGCACACTGCAGAGTGCATTCTTTTCAATCTTACCTTTAAGCATCCCTGTTACTAGCACTTTCTCTAATACCTAAAAAGATCATCTCTACTTGACTCCAAGTAGACTTTTCTCTATCTGTTAAACCTAGCACTTGCTCCTACAGTACTTATTACCTTGATACGGCACTCTTATAGATAGCACCCCAAAAGGCAAAACCCCATTTCTCGGTCACCCACATCCCGGAATCTCTTTTAAAGTTTTTTGTCTAGTCCTTCTAGCATGTCGAGGGATCAGTTGCTAGTGTCCTCTCCTGCTCAGCTGGTGAACCTGGGAATATTGAGGCAATGTTACAATTGCCTCATGTACACAGACAACCCTCTCCTCCTCCCACAAAACACAAATACATGCGAGAGATGCAACTATACGGCCAAACTGGAGGCTGAGCTCTCTCAACATAGGACTGGCAAGACCAGTCAGGAGGAGAAGGTTACCACACACACTATAGACCCAGTCTCACATAGTACCATCACAACCTCAAATCATACACATAAACACACAAAGACATACTCGGCTCTGATCAAAAATCTACCAAAACAGCAGAGGCCACCAAAGCAGACACCCAAACAACCACCACCTCAGAACACAACACCTGCAACACATAGACCTCACAGTCAGAGTGTCAAACAGTCACAGCCCTTAAGGCCAAACACAATGCCAGACACACTAGTCATTGGTGACTCCATAGTCAGACACACTGACGTCCCGCTCACCAGACTGAGTAAGGAGAAGGTCACAGTAAGCTGCCTGTCGGGTGATAGAATCCGCCACATAACGCAAGCACTCAGGTCTCTCAACAGCAGGTACAAATACGACTCAGTCATTGTCCACGCTGGTGTAAACGACCTGAGACGTACCTCCTTGGACTACATGAAAAGAGACATTGAGGAGCTCTCTGATTATGTAGCCCAGGCAGGTATGACCCTGACCTTGAGCAGTATCCTACCTTCACCAAGAATGATGCCACAATACAGAGATAAGATGATCAGCTTTAACAATTGGCTTAAACTCTGGTGTCATTCAAAGGGGATCCAATGTCTGTCTGCCTGGGATGACATGCTGGACAAGCCACGCTGCTTCGCAAAGGACGGCTTGCACCTGTCACCCCTGGGATTCGGATATTGGCAAAGGGTCTTGCCACCCCATAGTGCCTTTTTAGGCAAGGCTCAAATTCTAAACCTACCACCCTAGAACACAAAAAGGAAAAAACTAAGGGTAATGCTGCTCAATGCCAGAAGTCTAAATCTCAAAATGCACGCACTCGAGGCCCTTCTCAGTATGGAGAACATCGATGTCTGTGCAGTGACAGAAACCTGGTTCAAGGCTCCTGAGAGCACCCCAGCACTATCAGGTTTTACCTCTTATCATGCGTTCGGCCCCAAAATCCGGACAATACCAAGAAAGGAGGGGGGGTATCCATATTCATCAAAGACACCCACACCTCAAGACTGGTGGCAACGCACGACGCATCGGAGACCATCCAGGTGCAATTAACCATAGGCAAGACTGCTCTGCAAATTGTAGCATGTTACAGGCCACCCTCACAAACTCAGGAACCTCACATGGCCTTCCTGAAAACACTAGAGGGATAAATGTATCACCAAACACCATCATACTAGGTGACTTCAATTACCCTAATATAGACTGGGAACACTACTCAAGCCCAAACACCCTAGCCCAAAAGTTCCTGGAATTCATAAACTCAAATGCCATGGAACAACTAGTCACCATCCCCACAAGAGGAGAAAACATACTTGATCTCATCATCACGAACATGGGAGCACAATGTTCAACACCGAAGTATACCCCTCACTGGTGAGATCAGATCACAAACTAATCTCGCTGGAGGTCCTCATCCCACCCCACCTGAAATAAAAAGACCACAGTAAAGAACTTCTCGAAGCCGACTTCACACTTCTAAAGACTAGTGTGGTCTCCTTTAAGGCCCCGAGCCATGGAAAACAGTACTCAAGCCGCTGAATCACTTACAAATGCCTTCTACCAGCACCTGCAGGACTGCATGGATAAGGCAATCCCAAGCAAAACAAAGACTCTTTGTACCAAAGGCAAGCGTCCAGTCTGGTGGACCCCAGCCATAAACAAACTCTACAACAAAAGGAGGAAGCTACTACAAGATAGAGCAAAATCCTTAAAAGGTAAGACACCCTTGATCACTATAAGTAAAAACTAAGAGCTCTCATAAAATCATCCAAAGCAAATTTTGAGAGAAAAATAGCTAAAGACTCAAAAGACAATCATAAGGCCTTCTTTAGCTATGTTAGAAACCTGGGAGGAACCTCCCAGATATGCTCAGAACTAGTTCAAAATGATGTGAAGATTACTGATCCTACAGACATTGCCAACATACTGGCTGACAGGTTCAGTGCAAACTTCTCCCCTCCCCAAAAGGAGAGATATCTATACCAAGCGATTGCAGCCCCCCAAACATCTCCAACGCCCAAGTGAGAACTGCTCTCTCCAAAGCAAAAATCACAGCATCCATGGGACCTGATGGTGTCCCCGGCTGTGTGCTCCACGAACTCAACGAGGAATTAAACCCACAGCTAGGACAGCTGTTTAATCATAGTCTTACCTCTGGATACGCACTCCAGGAGTGGCGCACTGCAACTGTGGTCCCACTTTACAAAGGCGGTGCCTCCACCGACCCTGGAAATTACCGCCCATTAGCTTGACAAGCCTTATCTGCAAAGCCATGGAGAGGATCATAATGGACCTCATAAATAAAGACATAGGGAATTTGCAGACTTTGGATCCATCCCAGTTTGGCTTTGTCAAAGGCAGATCATGCCTTCTAAACTTGGTTGACTTTTTCAAACAGTCACCAAAGCCATTGATGAGGGAAAGGCAGTCCATACAGCCTACCTTGATCTGGCGAAGGCCTTCGATACAATACCCCACTGGTATCATTGAAAAACTCATCAGCTTAAATGTTAACCCATACATCACAAGATGGGTTGCAAACTGGCTGAGTGACAGAACCCACAGGGTCAGAGTTGCTGGCGCCATGTCAGACTCAAAGCCTGTCACAAGTGGTGTACCACAGGGCTCAGTCCTGGGCCCACTCTTGTTTGGCATCTACTTTTCCGAAGTACAAGCAAACACAGGAGGGTTATGGCTGACAAAGTTTGCAGATGACTGCAAACTGGGCGCCATAGTGGAAAACACATCTGACACAGATATCCTTCAGAAGGGTCTCACAGAAACGGATAACTGGTGCCAGAGCCATGGCCTAAAGTTAAATGCCAAAAAATGCATAGTCATACCCTTCGGGAAAAACAAGGTTACCCCTAGCTACCAAATAGGTGGCAATCCACTGAGCATAGAAGAAGTTATCAGGGACCTGGGGACCCAGGTTGATAGTAGTCTGTCATTTGACACCCATGTAGCTAAAGTAGTTAGGAAGACCTTCTACATTGCCCACCTTATCATGAAGGGATTCTCATCTAGATCAAGGGAGGTCATAGTCTCCCTATACTCATCACTCATCAGACCAATGATTGAGTACAATGCCCCATTCGGAATGTATCTGACCCGACACTTGCAGCAGCTGGAGAGGCCACAAAGTTCCTCACCAAAAGGATAAAGGGTCTCAAACATCTGTCCTATGCTGCCCGACTGAAAGAACTCCAGCTCTATTCAGTCGCCACCGCTTGCTCAGAGGTGACCTTTGCCTAACATACAAGGCCATGTCAAACCCAGATTTGATGAATATGCTTCACCTCAAAAATCTAGATCCGTCAGAGCCACAAGGGCGGAGACTTAAACCTCGACATGGCTATTAATAGGACGCTGGAGGGATAGATTCATCACCCAAAGACTCCCTATGCTGTGGAATAAAATCCCGGTATATGTGAGGCAGAGCACCTCGCTGGCCTTGTTCAAGAGAAATCTTGACCAATGGATGGGAGATCGCAGATATACCCCAGGGATTACCTCAGTGTCACTGCTCAACAGAGGCACAGCAAAATAATGGGTATAGTTCCCCATACTAAAGGGGTGGCGTAAGCCACAAAACTATGGGCTAGGCTTGTAAATGCCCTCGGGCAGATAGCCTAGTATGAACCTATGAACCTATGAACCTATATTAGAAAAATGTATTGAAGCACAAATACTTAAGTTCATCACTGATAACCATCTCTTATCCCTTACAAAGCACAGGTTTTACCCACATGATAGTACAACCAATGCCCTTTTCAGTTTCATATGCACCATAAACCAAAACAGAAACATAGGTAATCTCACATCTTTGCCTTATTCCTAGGATTTATCAAAGGATGTCACTGTCACCCACACAAAACTAATTGAGAAACTATAGACCTTGAACCCCCCCCCACACACACACTCCCTGTAATGGTATGATAACTCAGGCTGTATATTGGAAGAACAACATCTCTCCCTTCCTCCAAGTATCAGTAGGTGTAGCCCAAGGCTCCAGCCTTGGTCCCCTACCATTTAACATTTTAATCAACGATCTACACAAAGCAAGGAAATATCCCATCATTGCACTGCCAAACCATAAATATACAATAACAGCTGACCCAAGAATTACTCACATCCATTGAAACCTAGCTCAGCAACCAGCAACTACTACTCAACCCAAAAAATACCAACGTAATCCTATTCACCCATAAAAATCTAGTTAACAAGAAAACATTGTTTACCATGCCTTCTTCTAATAACAAAAAATTGAACTTGCACCCCATTCCAAGCTCCTTGGAGGTACTATAGATGAAAGCTTAAAATATAACTGTCACATAAAAGAAGTAATACAGAAAATTCACCAAAAACCTGGTGCTGTCTACAGAATCAAACCTTGCCTGAATGACTATGCAAGGAAAGATATTGCCAAAAATTCCCTTCTCTTTACACTTCTCTTTGCTGCCTCAGTACTGATAAACCTGCAAATTACCATATCCAATCTACAACAGCAATACTATAATAACACTACAATTTTGCAGCCAATATAACCTACAGGTCCACCACTGCCTTGGTGTTAAGGAGCTCAGCTTGTTAGAGCTACCTCAGTTTTTCTCTCTCACAATCTGACCATCACCAACAATCTCATATACAAACCAGAACACTGTCCCAGCCTGAGTAACTTTCTCTAGCAGTATTCCTCATCCAGGCTACTTTGACCAAGTGACTTCTAACCATTATGAAATCCAAACAGTCTGTTTGCAATTCCTTGTACTTCTCCATTGTGGCCAAAATGAGGACCTTTATCCCTCTTCCACGAAATCAAATAGCCACATCCAAAGCCTTTAAGATTCAGTATAAACAGCAACTGATGAGCTCTTGGCTCTGTTCACATTAAACCCCCTAACTAAGATAACTCAACACCTCCTTTTCTCTTACTCTTTATTCATCAAAATTGTCCTCCAACAAAAACCTACTCCCTCTCATCTACTCTCTGTACCATCAAAACTACAGCCTACTGCCTGCATCAGACTTTTTTCTATACTAGGATATATGATGCAAGCCCCAATCAGCCTTTTCAACAAACTTTTTATTTTTCCTATCATGCATTTTTCTTCTCCTTGACAAATTTTCTACTTTGTTTGCACATTATTTTGTAATATCTTACACCTAATGCATCCTACCATAATTTGTTAAATCCTGAATTTACTAATATTTTCTAAATTTTAAGCAAAACTGTAATAACTGAAATTCTTAATCGTTTGAATTTTCTTCTTGGAACTTTTCTCCCTGGCCTCCCCTGAAAAAGGTTTTTTTTTTTGGACCAGTAGGACTGTCCTTATAAACAAATGTATTAAATAAATAAACTATACTTCACCGACTATGCATTTTCCACATTAGTTACTAAACTCTAGGAATCTCTTCCTACCTACCTGAAAGAACTCGCAACCAAGTCCATATTTAGACCTCATCTCAAACAAGCACAATGCGGGTGATTCAGGCAGACCACATCAGTTAACATGCTATGTCTTATTCTGCCCCACTGCCCTTTCCTCTCTAGTCATAACCCCCCTCTGAATCACAGTAATTGTAAATATGCACTTAAGATTGTACCAATAGATCTAGAATGTGGTTTATTCTACTTTCTCTACTTCACCTCTAAAACTATAACTTCAATTCTGAATACACTCAGTTAAACTTTTCCTATAAATAATGTACATAAATGGTTGTACCAATATGTGTAAGGCTTTGTGTACCAATCTGGTTATCTTTTACATTATGTTATGTTTTGCAAATAAATAGCATTATATTTTTGTTTAGCTTTAGTATTTTTGAACACTGATATCTGTGTTGTACACTCCACTACTAATGAGATACACTGACCTGGGCTGTGTATGAAATTGTTCCCTTGTGATAAGATCACTACCCTGGCAAACAAGCTTAAGTAAATAAAACAACCATAGGGGTGAAAACTATGGAGTCAAACTACTCTGTTTAAACTAAGCAGTTAAGGCACTGCCAAGCAAGTATTGTGACAGTAAGAATCAATATTGCACAGAGGATGCATACATGCATACATACATGCATACATACATACATACATACAAATATTTCAAGCACAGGCGTTAATGTCCTACCTTCTAGCTTGCCAATATACCAAAATACTTGTTCCCATAATAAGTGTCCTGGCTGTCACTAATATATACTAATATCTAAACTAGTACTTTAATGTAATTTGGTAGTCTGTTCCATGCAACAGCTGCTCCCTCAGAAACCCAATTAGTACACTTCTCATTTCTAGGACCTCAAGCATTCCATACATCAACATGCAAAGCATATATACCCAAATAAGATCTCCTGTTAGATATCTATAAGATACACTGTACAAGTTCAGATATTTTAGTCTTCCATAATAAGTTAAATGTTCACATCCATGGATCCCCTTGGTATATTTTCACTGTACTCTTTCCAGTTTATTCATGCCTGTTTTCTTATAAGGTTTCCACATTGTTATTCCATACTCAAGTTTTGGTCTAATGTAACTAACAAACAATGACTTCATCATTTCTGATTTCCTAGACTTTATAAATGTTTTATATATTCTATAACTATCATTAACCAATTTGTTGATAGGATTAGAAAAACTCATAGCTGGATCTACACATATGCCCAAGTCCTTAAATGAGTCTACGGCTTCAATCACTGCATGCTGCATTAAATATTCACTTTGCAATTTATGTCCCACAAATCTCATATGCTTAGTTTTTGATGTATTTATCAGGATATTATTCTCCTGTGCCCAAATGCTCAATTTAGTCAAGTTCTTTTGCAAATATGACTTATTTGTAACACACGTAATCAGTTTACCCAATTTCTGGTCACCTGCATATAGACTGTAGAACACCTCAGATAAAAGAAAATTAGGTCTGAAAGATACAATCAAAACAAGTAAGGGCCTAAGATAGAACCCTGTGGGACATCCAGACTGTGACCAAAAATGTCACCTCTCCAGTTGCTGTATGATACTTGCCATGTTCTATTTGTAAGCATCCATCTTATCAAGAGTACATTGGTACCTAGTTGTTCTAATTTATTGATCAGTGTTTTGTATATCACCCTGTCAAATGCTGAAGTTAAATATATATAAATTACATCATAACAAAATTTTTCATTCATAGCTGTTATTATATTGTCATACAAGATCATGTTACAAGTGGTAATAGATCTGTTTTCAACATATGCATGCTGATGTATGGTTTCAAGTCTCAACCTATCTAGTTCTGACAATAACTTATCCAATATTACCTTCACCATTACTTTTCCACAACATGAAAGTATTGTTAAGGGTCTATATGACTCTGGGTTTATCCTACTCCCCTTTCCCTTAAAGACAGGTTTAATAAGCACATGTGTCCAATCTTTTTTTTTTAAACAGCTTTATTGAAAATATTAATATAATGAACAGATATTTTGAAAAAAAATTGAATAAGTTAATTTATTTTAAAAATACAATGTTGTTGTTTGTCTTTTCGGCTTTTCCCGGTAAGGGGTCGCCACAGCGGAACTCCGGTCTGCTAATGATTGGCAGTAGATTTTTATGCTGCCGAGTTGCCAGCCCGATGCCCAACCTTCAGTGAAGGCACGCCCACTCACGCATGTCTTTCGGAGGCCACTCGACTGCAGGAAGGACATGCAGACTCCACACAGAAGGCACTCCCCACACACTTGCTGAGATTCGAACGGGAGTACCTCTTGCTGTGAGGCAACAATGCAACCAAAAAAAAAATACAATAACTATAATAGCACAGTAAACTATGTACAATGATGTTCACTGTATATCGACTAACAGGATCGAGTAATTTTAGTTTGTCAGAAGAAAAATTAAAATATAGAATAAAAGATTAAAAAAAAGGAAAGATTACTGCATTAATCATTTATCCATTTCTTTAACTAATAATTCATGTACATTTTCCCATTTGTAATATAATTTTGAATTCCTTGTAGAATTAGATTTGATAGTTAACATTTCTAAGAGAAGAGTTTTAAACTCTTTAAATGAGGGAACTGATGAGGCATTCCAATTTCTTGTAATTATTTTCCTGGCAATGGATAATATAGACCAGAGCAAGGAATATTTGTTTTTATTTATACAGTCTGGGACAGGTGTATTGAATAATACAAGTGACTCTCTAAGTATAAAATTGTCTGTAAAAATTGCCTGTAAAAAAGTGTTAACGTCTTCCCAAAATTTCTTTAATAATACACAGTCATAAAATATATGATTCCAATCAGCATTTGTTACTGTGTTACATCTCCAGCAAACAACATCTTGTTTAGTTATCTTACTCATTTTCTGAGGTGTGATGAAAGATTTATGTAAAAATCTCCATGTGAAGATTCTTCATTTAATGGAAGAAGTGTTTTTTCTGGCTGACTGAAGGAAATTAACTTTGTCTATTTCTGAGGGAATACAACTATTGATTACTGAAAATAAATTCCAATAGTTATCTGAATATACATCCAGAGTTTGTTTAATTGCTTTATAAATATATGATATACTATTTTTAACTGGTAAAGTATTATAAGTGTATAAAAACATATATTGAATAAGTTTGGGTATTGAATTTTTAGCATTTGAGGGGATTAAAATTAGCTTATCGAGACTATATTTTCTAATCTCTTGCAAATCTGACCAAAGTAGAGACTTGAGGTTATATTAATCTATAAGAGCATTAATATTTTATAATATAATATTTTGCCTCATTGTTATCTAACATTTGATGCCAAAACATTAATTGTTTATGTTTAAATAACATTTTAGAATGCTCTGCAGATAGAATTATACCTTGTGTATAGGAAATATAGGGAAGATGAGGAGCAGCCAATTTTCAAATATTCTAAACCTAAATATATAGTTTTTAAAGGGGTTCCACTTGAAATCATTAAATGTTCAGAACATCAAAGTTCTGATCATCAAGACCAGAACATCGATGTTCAGAACATCGAAGGTTCAAAGTGGAAGTGCCAGGTAAGTTAAAATGTCAACTTTTGAGTGCATATACACTCAACTTTTGAGTGTATATGCAGGGCAGCAAGGTGCCCTGCATGTTGTGTGTGTGGGTGTGCCATCTGAGTGTTGGCATTGCAGGTAGGGTACGGGAAATCACCCGTTTAGCACTACCGCGTATGGTGGTGAATGGGAGATTTCCCTCACCCCACTGTAGTGCGATCTCGGAGTTGGAATATTAAAGTAGGGGGGTGTGGGGGCACAGACCCTCACATGGGAGGTGTAGGGGGGCAAAGCCCCCCTGCATAAAATAGTTTTTGAATGTTTATTTCTTTTTCTGTGGTTCACTTTGAACCTTCAATGTTCTGAACATTGATGTTTTGGTCTCAATGATCAGAACTTTGATGTTCTGAACATTCGATGGTTTCAAGTGGAACTTTTAAAGGTCCTTAGAATTAAAATTATATAAGTAGATTTAAGTATTTGAATAGAAAAACTGGAAAAATACCCTCTCAATTTCCATAAATTAATTATTTATTAACAGTGGTAGATGTTTGTTACTTTCGTTGTTGGTATTTTGAGATACATTTAACATAATTTCCTTACATTTTGCAAAATATTCTCCATCTATAAGGTAAACAATTGTTCTAATAACTGATAAAACTGAATAAAGTTCTAGATTTGGTAAAGATATACCTCCATTTTCCCAGCTATACATATGATAGGACAATGCAATTCTAGGCTTTATCGGCTGCCATAAAAAGTTCTTAGTGTGTTAAATTTTTTAATAAAAGAGCCTGTAGGGGGAATAGAGATAGATTGTATTATGTATAAAATCTTTGGAAGCAAGATCATCTTTATAATAGAAAGTTTTTTATCCATAAATAAAATCTTGTTCCATTTACTAATTAGAGTCTCTTTGATAGTTATACTTTTACTATAATTTAGGTGTAAGATGTCTTTAATATTGGTTGCTATAATTATACCTAAATATGTTATTTATTTGGACTGAAGTATATATTCTTTATATTGGTCTTGTATATTATAACTTTTGGAACCAATTAGAAGAATCTGTGTTTTAGAGTTATTAAAATTAAGGCGAGAATGTTTTGAAATATCTCCATATTTTTAAACAATTCTTGTAAGCTAGGGTTAATACTACCAAGAGTGATTAATACATCATCAGCAAACATTTGGATTCTTGATGTTTCATTAAAATTTAACCTATATATTGTTATCCCTTATTATGTTAGCCCAAGGTTCCATAATTAATGTGAATAAAAGTGGAGATAGAGGGCAACCTTGTCTTGTTCCTTTTACAATGGGTATGTTCTGGGATATACTTGTACCTATTTTATGTAGGCTTGACTTTCATTATATAAGTGAGTTATAAGGTTAATAAAGCTATTAGAAAAGTTTAAGCCCTTCAGTAAGATAAAAAGATAGTTCCAATTAACTGACTCGAAGGCACAGTTAATATCTAAACTAACAAGAATCAAATTATTCTTTAAGGCTTTTACTGATTCAATTAAAGTTATTGTTCTTTTGATGTTATCATAAGAAGTTCTATTAATTATAAAACCTGTTTGATTCATATCTACCAGGGATGGTAAAAAAACTTATATCTATCAGCATAAATAGACATGAACATTTTATAGTCTGTGTTTAATAATGAAATGGGTCTATATGAAGCACATTTTACAGGATCTTTATCAGACTTTAGTATGGGGGAAATAAATGTGTACTTCCAAGAAAGAGGTATAATGTTATTTTGAGCTATATTGAATGCTGTATGTAGTAGGGTTAACACTTTAGCAAGCAAAACCTTATAAATTTCAGAAATGATACGATCGTTACCAGGAGCTTAATTTTGCTTAAGTTTGGTTATTTGATCTATTACTTCTTTAAAAGATATTTGTTTATCTATTCATTTTATTTGTGCTTCAGATAGTCTGTTCTTTATATTATTATATATAAAAGATTGAATATCTTGTGTACTATTAACGCTATCACTGGGTTGGTTTTATTTAAAAAAAATTTCTAAACTCACTTAATATATTTGGTAAATCAGATACCATTTTTTTGTTGGAGAATATATTTTTTTAATATGGTGAAGTTTATTTAATCTTTTAGTTTTGTTAGCTTGTATATTTATGGATCTAGGATTTATAGAAAAAGTTATAAGTTTATATTTTTCAAGATTTATCATAACGTTATGGTTTAAAATTTCCATGCATTTATTGTTTAAGGTATTTATTTCATTCAGTTTGTTTTTCTTATCTGCTTTGTTTGTATATCTTGAAGGTCTTTATCCCATGAAATTATTTTCTTTTTATAGCAATCAATAATTTTACCATATAGCATCCCAAATGTACACTTCAGAAGTTCCCTGTGTACTATTAAGTTCGATAAAATTTTTATTATTTTAATATGGTGAAGTTTATTTAATCTTTTAGTTTTGTTAGCTTGTATATTTATGGATCTAGGATTTATAGAAAAAGTTATAAGTTTATATTTTTCAAGATTTATCATAACTTTATGGTTTAAAATTTCCATGCATTTATTGTTTAAGGTATTTATTTCATTCAGTTTGTTTTTCTTATCTGCTTTGTTTGTATATCTTGAAGGTCTTTATCCCATGAAATTATTTTCTTTTTATACCAATCAATAATTTTACCATATAGCATCCCAAATGTACACTTCAGAAGTTCCCTGTGTACTATTAAGTTCGATAAAATTTTTATTATTTTAATATGGTGAAGTTTATTTAATCTTTTAGTTTTGTTAGCTTGTATATTTATGGATCTAGGATTTATAGAAAAAGTTATAAGTTTATATTTTTCAAGATTTATCATAACTTTATGGTTTAAAATTTCCATGCATTTATTGTTTAAGGTATTTATTTAATTCAGTTTGTTTTTCTTATCTGCTTTGTTTGTATATCTTGAAGGTCTTTATCCCATGAAATTATTTTCTTTTTATACCAATCAATAATTTTACCATATAGCATCCCAAATGTACACTTCAGAAGTTCCCTGTGTACTATTAAGTTCGATAAAATGTTATTCTTCTGTAGTAAAGAAATCAATAAAATCTTTGAGTTTAATTATGTAGGCTGGTATCCTTTTTATTTGAACATTAAATGTGGAGTATAGTATAAAATCAAATGTTTTGGAATTATGGTCTGAAAGGGGACAATAAATCACTTTTGAGTGTGATAAGAAATCAGTTAAGTTATTGGTAATTAATACCCTATCTATTCTTGAATATGAATTATGTCTATGTGAGTAGAATGTATAGAACAGTGACTTAGTGTCAGTAAAGTTATTAATATCTTTCATGTATGAATCTGAAAATTCATTCAATAATTTAGCTATAGCTGGAGTTTTCCTTTTACCATTGGTGCTAGAGTCTTTTATGTCAGGAATACAATTACAATCCCTGGCAAGAATAATACCACCTTTAGAAAACTGAACTATATGTTCTATATGTTGTTTCACTGTTATAGGTCCAATGCCAGGAATCCAAACCATATTTATTGATGTCAACATTTTCTTATTAAATTCTATAATAACTGAAGATAACATCCCCTTGTTATCTTTGTAGGTGTCAATTATTTTTGGCATAGGTAATGTCTTTTTCCATAGTATGGCCACCCCCCTTTTTTGTGTATGTTCTGAGCTAATCAAAAGTTTGTAGGATTTGGATTCCAGTTTTGTGACATCTTCAGTTTGGAGAAATATTAATTGAGAATTATGCAATTTAAGATATTTGTTCAAAGATCTTCTCTTATTGGGATTATTTAATCCATTGAGGTTTAAAGATATACACTTTAATGAGGTCATGAAACATTAATGTTCTGAATATCTGTTATTGAAGAACACTCCTTTTTTCCCATATTTTCATAAGTGAATAGAAATTGACTATTAGGAATACAATTATAATTTACACATAAAACATGAAAAACATTTATCCAATTAAATATGTTTACATCAGATTCAGTTTTGTAAGATTTGGTGAACATCATAATAACTATTAACAGAAGCTTATAACATACTAATAACATAGTCTCTTTCAACCCCCCCCCCCCCGGAGTTAAAAACACCTAGCTTGAATGACATCTGTCACCCAAATTGACCATCAAGCTAGCAACAACATTCATCTCTTCCCTGTCTAAATATATATGTTGTTGCATAATTTAACAAACACCCATTACAATTGTATGTACTAATTCAAGAAACAAATTAAAGTAAATCAAATGTAACTGTTTCAATTTACCTTTTGTCAAATAAATTCAACATATCATAAATACCAGTCATGTACTATATAATAATGCAAAAGTCATAACTAATTTATATATAATAGACTGCTATAATAATCAATAAGTAGACTAAGTAGTCTCTTTATGTATTGTACCAATATTTAATAACACTATTTCCCCATCCCCATGTATCTGAGAAAAAAGAAAAGCATAAAAAATATTACATTTTAGTTTCCCAATGTAGTATGAGATTCCAATAAAAGTGCTCAGTATTTTCTAAGAAGAAATGTATTCCCTTTCTTACCTGTAAGATTTTTAATAATCTGAAAGAACTTCTAGATTTGTCAGAATATATCAAAATACTAGTTTATATGGTAAACATTTGCATCTGAGGCTCTACTGTATATAGCAAGCTATATTCATATAGAATACATTGTTTCAATCATTATTTATTTATTATCTATCTGTACTAGAATTATTCTTATTTCTGATTTTTGTGTCTTGTAAAAGAATATTAACCTCCGCTTAGGTGTCATAAAAAGCTTTATATATATATTCATTTCCTTTCTTTTTCTTTTCTTCTTTCATAAATACTTTAATGGTGTTTCTATATATGCCTTATGTTTGTTATACTAACCAAAAGAGGCTTAAATGAAATAGAATTATAAATACAAGTGTAGAAACATAGGGGTATAAATGTATCAAAAATACTCTGCTTATACACCCTCATAAATGCTTTTAATATAACAATTATAGTATACAGGTTACTTAGCTGCAATTCATTCATTTGGCCTGTAGATAGCATCAGAGACTGTCTATTCAAGCTATTATCCAGCTCTGTGAAGGTTCTCATCACAAAGTTCAGACTATAAACAACTCCATGGAAATGACAATTTTTTTCTTGCTTTCTGCTGAGGCAGTCGTAGTATGAACAGGTAGTAGAACCGTTCAGCAGTTGGGATGCACGAGATCAAGGAAGGAAAACTTTTGCAGCTATTTCCTTCTTTCTTTTATTTTTGAAAGCTATAGTTTATCTTGTAGCAGGACCAGGAAACACAAAAGCAGACAAAACAAAAAAGCAATAGAGGGAAAAAAGCCAATATGAAATAGCACAAAGCCAAGAAACTCCATCTCTCAAACCCAGCAAACCACTAGACCACTACGGACACATTAATCTACACTAAACCCTTCATTTCAATAATATTGTTATGTACGCTATATGCTTGTTATACCAAGTAATATAAAATGTGCATAACTAATATTGCAAAATATCTGCTACAAAAATTCTCTTCCCTGATCCTGACAAATGCATGCCATCCAGTCTGTGCACGTGTGCCCAAAACCAGATTTGGATGCTCTTCACATTTCTATTTTTTAAAACAGGACTTTTTTCAAGTGTGACCTGGGGGCACTCTGTGGTCACATGACTTGCTTAAAGTTACACAGCAGGCAAACTGGGCTAAAAGAATCAAACCCCGGGCTACAGAATGAAGCTTCTTAGTATCTCACAAGATAATATTTTGCACTAAATTACGAGACTTTCAGTTTCTTCCATTTTTGATTATATATTGAAAAAGAAACATATTGTTAAGTCCTTTTTGTATTTGGTATTATTTATTTCTTTGCATGATTGTTTATGTGTTTGTTTATTTATACTTCTTGTTACTTGTTGTTTTGTTCTTGATTTATACTGAACAAGTAAGGTAAAATTCACTATACTTGTTTAGTTTAAAGATTTTTCACATTTAAGTTTACTGTGATGCAGAGCTGTAGACAATTGTTATCTAACCTTTCAACAAACAGGAATCTGACATATGAGGTAACTTGAATATCAACAGCACAGTGCACTGCAAATAGATATATAGTTTTCCAGGTAGAGCAGACATAAAACGTTCACATGAGAAATCATTTTGCTGGTGGCTTCAAGCAGTGAAAGAGACACGATATAAGCAGTAATGATAATCCCATATAATTTTTCTTACCTTAGTCTGGCAGATGGCCTATATGTTGCTTTTATTTAATTAGGTTTCAGTGGTAATTTGTATGTGTATAGAATTACTGTATTAATAAGGATTTGCACTTATGTGGTGTTTTAATTTGGTTTACAGTGTCTTTAGGTTTACTTCTTAGGTTAGCATGACTGATTTTCTGTTTTCTGTTGTTATGGAAAATTATGATATTTTAAAGGAAATAGGCTTAAAATCAGTACAGTAGTGCGTGACACTCTAAATTTTGATCACTGATGTATGATTCCAGAGTTTCTGCAGGAACAATGGAGATTGCACTAACTTGGGGATTTCTCTTTTTGGTATATATATATATATATATATATATATATATATATATATATATATGGTTCATCGAATTATCATTTCATTGAATTGCAAACCATCGAGACCAAATCGTCGAAAACCCATTTCATCGAAAACTCATTTCATCGAATCTCAAACCATTGAAAACTATGAAGCAACTACAAATAACATTCCACAATGTTTTTACTACAACTCCAAGGTCGCACTACAGTGGGGTTAGGAAATTACCCTTTTCCCCCACTGTAGTGCAACCTTGGAGTTGGTATATTTAATTATGGGTGTGGGGGGGTGGAGCCCCCCTCATGGGTGGTGCAGGGGGGCTTGCCCCCCTGCATACACATAGTACAAAGTGTCTGGGATGTTATTTGTAGTTGCTTCATAGTTTTCAATGATTTGAGATTCGATGAAATGAGTTTTCGATGAAATGGGTTTTCGATTTGGTCTCGATGGTTTGCAATTCAATGAAATGATAATTGATGATATGAAGTGGAACCATATATATATATATATAACTATATATATATAAATACATATATATCTACACACACACACACATATATAAATATATATATATATATATATAAATATGTGTGTGTATATATATATATATATATATATATATATATATATATATATATATATATATATATATGGGTCTACTTTAAAAGCCCGAAACGCTACTTCGCCGACACAAAAATCACCAATGCCAGATAACCGACAACGCACAAAACTGACAACGCAAAACACCGAACACCATAACACCGACACACCGAACGTAAACAACACACCACACTACATAACATACCCACTAGCCCTAACCCAAACCCTAACCCTAAGGTCCGACACTATCACACACTCACCCTACCTGCACCCTAACCCTAACTCACTTAACCCACCCCTAACCCCAAGGTCCGACACTATCGCACACTTCACCTACCTGCACCCTAACCCTAACTCACTTAACCCACCCCTAGCCCAAGGTCCAACACTATCGCACACTTCACCTACCTGCACCCTAACCCTAACTCACTTAACCCACCCCTAGCCCAAGGTCCGACACTATCGCACACTTCACCTACCTGCACCCTAACCCTAACTCACGTAACCCGTCCCTAAACTACAGTCCCTCACTATCACACACTTACCTTACACGAACCCTAACTCCGACACTTACACACACTCACCTTTCCCACAGCCTAACCCGAAATCCCACAATATCGCACACTTACCTCACTGCTCATAACGCTGTCACTGTCGCACACTTACCGAGTCGCGATCGCACATTACCCTTGGTCTTTCCGCTGTCGGCAAATCACTCTGTCGGTAAACTTACCTGTCGGTCGTTTGGTCTTCGTTTTCCGCGTGTCGGGGAATCGTCGGTTCGGTCTTTAGAAGTAGACCCATATATATATATATATATATATATATATATATATATATATATATATATATAGCAGAGGGTGCAGGGGAGTAGAGGGGCATTTTTCCCTGCAATAAGATGCTTTGGGATGTTTTTGAAATCTGAGATTTAAATCACCCTGAATAGTGGCAGACAGAGATAAATCCATGACTACTACCCTAAGCACTTGAAAGTGACAGCAGAGAGGATGGGCATGCTCTGCTTGGGTGGAAGTAAAGGTGGTTCTTCTCCAGTTTGGACCATGGTTCCAGTGAAATGGCCCTGCTGGAGACCAAAAGTTCTTCTGTTTGTGGATGGCTGAGTAGGGAGGATATGGGTATGGCTGCAGTAGCCAGTGATGGCAGCTTCTGATGGAGCAGGGAAGGGAGAGTGCACATACAGAGACAAAGGGGGGAGTGCACATACAGAGACAGGGGGGGGAGTGCACATACACAGACAAAGGAGGAGGGGGAAGTGCACATACACAGACAAGGGGGGAGTACACATATACAGACAAAGGGGGAGTGCACATATACAGACAAAGGGGGGTTGATACACATACATCGATAAAGAGGGAGGGGGAGTGCATATACACAGACAAAGGAGGAGAGGGAGTGCACATGCACAGACAAAGGAGGGAGGATGGTGCACATACACTGACAAAGGGGTGTGAAAATACACAGATAAAGGAGGGGGAGTGCACATACATAGACAAGGGGGAATGCACATTGACAATGGTGGGGACAGTGCAAATATACACACAAGGGGGGCGGTGCACATTGACAAAGGGGGAAGGGGTGGTGTGCATACATAGACAAATGGGGAGAACTGTGCACATACACAGACAAAGAAGGAGTGACTGTGCACAAACACAGACAAAGGAGGGGAGACTGTGCACATACACAGACAAAGGGGGGTAGTGCTCAAACACAAAGGGAAGTGGGGATGGTGCACATACATTGACAAAGGGCAGGGGGAGTGCACATACACAGACAAAGAAGAGGGGGGTGGTATACATAACAGACAAAGGGGAGGGTGAGTGCACATACACTGACAAAGGGGAGGGTGCACATAAACAAACAAAGGAGGTGGAATGGTGCACATACACAGACAAAGGAATGGGGATGTTGCACATACACAAACAAGGGAGGGGTAAACCTCTCAACTGTACAGATTTTCACAGAATATCCAGATTTTTGCTTCATATTTTTGATCTGTTTTTCATAAAATTGTGTTTTTTTGCCAAAGTAGTGGCAAATCATTAAAGGTTGGAGTTAGAAAATAATGATAGACATTTCAGTTTCAGACTTCGTACTCTTCAGAAAATTCATGCTAATACAAAACCTGTTATTCTATTAACTTTCTCTGTTTGTAACAGCAATATTTAAAAATTTCCCTATTTTGGGCCTTTGTTCCACATTTATTTATGGCTTTGTCCAGATTTCTTGCTGTAACAGTTTGAGAGGTACAGAGGGAGGAGTGCACATACATTGAAAAAGGAAGGGGGGGTGCACATACACCGACAAAGGAGGGGGGACTGTGCACTGTGTATATCTGTGTATGTGCACATACACTGACAAAGGGGGAGAGAGAGTGCACATGCACAGACAAAGGAGGGGGGACAGTGCACATACACAGACAAATGAAGGGAGAGTGCATATACACAGACAAAGGGGGAGAAGGTAGTGCATAGAAGCAGACAAAGTGAAGACTATGCACATACAGTCAAGGGGGGGCAGTGCACATATACAGATAAAGGGGAGGGGAGACTGTGCACATACACAGACAAACAGAGAAGGGGGAGTGCACATACACAAACAAAGGGGGAGTAGGTGGCCCTTTTGGGCAAGCGCTGATGTCACCAACAGGGGTGGGGTTAGGTGGGTGGATGAGGGGAAGGTTCAAAAATAAAAAAAAAATGCTCTCATTGTCAGGATGCCAGTGAGACCACAAAGCACTCTCAT